>NC_068309.1:21491212-21792899 GCF_025860055.1 Xyrauchen texanus | reverse complement strand
ACTTGGTTTTACACCGCTTTGCTTTTTGGGTCAGCTTCTTTTGGCAACCCTTCTCGTTTTTTTGTGAGAAATTGTATGACACCTCCCTGTTCCTCAGACTTGATACTTAGGAACTTGAAGGGATAGTTCACCAAAACATGAAAAGTCTGGCATCATATACTCACCCTCTTATTGTTCCAGATCTCTATAACATCTGTTGAACACATTCAGTCAGTCACAATTCTCGTGCATTGTATGGATAAAACTGGTATTAAAAAAAATTCAGAAATTTTTCAACAATCTCACCTACATTTTACAGAGGTCTACTTTATCAATTCCTATCTCTAGTTTTATTCAGATAAATATTTAAGTATACTGCCTAATTTATGACCCTTTTCTTAAGTCACTTGTTTCCCAGTAAGACATTCTGTCATGTGCTGCTGACTTGCATTTATATCGGCAAATGCCTTATACATATCTTATGTAGTTAAAGGATTGTTCACCCAAAAATGAAACTTCTGTCACGATTACTCAACCTCCCCAAGCCCATATAAATTTCTCTCTTCTGTGGAAAACAAAAGGAAATGTTAGGCACAATGTTAGTCCCAGTCACTATTCACTTTCATTCATCTTTTTTCCAAACAATGAAAGTAAATGATGACCGAGACTAACATTCTGCCTAACTAGGGTTGCACATTTTAAGAAATGTTCTTTATCGTTAACGAATGAAAATCGATTATTCATCAACAATAACAATAATAAATCCTCAATGTCTTACGATAGAGAGTGCTTCCAGGGTGGAGTAAAAATTCAAGGTCCTCTATGGTCAAGGGTTCATTATAGTCCAAAAAACAAAAAGCTGGATACCATGCCACACTTATTAATTAAAAAGCCTTTATAATCACATGGCTTAATACAAAAGGTAATACAGCTCTCCTACGTGTTTTGGTGTGAGCCTTTCTCAGAGAGAGTAACAAACAAACTTCACACAGGTGAGAATAAAATCAATAATTTAGTAAGACACATGATCAACTTGTTAACTGTAGTGTTAAGTATTCGCTATTATACTAATGTTACTTGTGTTCTTACTCAAAGGGAATATTACGAATAATGAACATCGTTAAAAAACAGAAATACAACCTCTTATCATGCAAAAAAGGACTAAAATCCAAATCTTCATTCAGTCCAGAATATTTCATAGCATTTAACTTTTAAAATATTCAAAAAGTCTCTTGATTAAAATTTTTGTTCTCCATTACCTTTCCTGATTGAACTACTTATGTGGTCAATACCTTGTATTTTAAGAGTAGGAGGTTTACAATTGTGCATTGATTTAAAATATTTAGCCATAGGATACTCTTCATTACCCCTCCTAATGGCATATTTCTGTTCAGCCAGACGGTCTTGCAATCGTCTTTTTGTTCTACCAATATAGTAAACCTTACATTGTGGACATTACAACATGTAGAAAACATGAGCAGTTTTACAATTAATTAATTAAATGTTTGATAGAATAACTCTGATTTGTTTTTCCATCCAGAAAAGTTTTTCCTTGTACTACATTGCAATGATTGCATCGATGACATTTAAAACAACTCTTGGTTTATCCCCGAACCAATGATTTTCACAAGTGGGTGGTTGGTAACTATGTACTAATCTGTCACCTAAGGTAGTGTATTTCTTAAAACTTCTCATTGGAAAATCGGGGAATCTCAAAAAATCATCACTCCCGTATAATGACCCAATTATTTCAGATAATCCTTTTAATACTTTTTCAGCAATTGTGCTATATTGTGTTACAAAATAAACTTTATTTTATGTTTCAGACCTGTTTTCTTTTTTAATAAATCTGTTCTTGTCATATTTTTCACACATGTTTTAGCTTTTTGGAGAGTTTCAAACTTCTACCCTTTGTTTAAAAAGTGTTTTTTCTCAATTTAATTCCTAATTTATCCTCAAAATCTTGCTCTTTGTCACAAATCCTACGCAGTCTTTGAAATTGTCCAAACAGTATGTTTTGTTTCAAATTAGGAAGATGGAAACTCATAGCATGAAGAACTGTATTTCTTTCAGTAAATTTCACAAAAATTGATTTATGTAAAAAGCCATCTTTATATTTGCCTATTTCAAGGTCCAGAAAATGTATGTTTTCCTTATTGTACTCTAGGGATATTTTAACAGGTGAGTTAGTACAAGTGTTATCACTGTACCAGAATTTCAGTAGTCGGTACTAGAGGTCGACTGATATTGGATTTTATAGATAACCAAGTTGGGCAGTACCTGCCTATAACCAATTAATCAACCAATAGTTTTTAAAATTGATGCTGATGCACACACTCGCGACATAGTGAATCATGATACACTGTGTGTATCTTATCTTGAAGAAACTTGGCAATACGCAGCTCTATTAAGAAGAGATGGTTTGTTTTTTGTGAGATAAATATGGATCGAAGTGAACATAAAGGTGAGAGAGTGTAGTCAGCCCATTTATACACTGGAACAAAATAAGTTATTTATTAGTTTTTTTTTTTGTTTTTTTTTTTGTGGCTTGTCTTCCAAAATAATATCTAAAACTCCTTTAAAACAACAAATTTACTTTATGTATAAATATAGAAGAAATTGTTATGGAGACTGTTGAATATATTTAATCAGGGCTCGACATTAATACTTTGATTTTTGGAGGGGCAAGTGAAAGAGAATTTTTCTTGCCTGACCCATCAAGCAGACTGATGAAAACGTCAATAGCGAAAAATAAATGGCTATATTTGTGATAGGCTAGGCCTGTGTCACTTATTAGAAAGATCATATTCTTCTGCTGTTGAAAGTAATCCAGAGCACACAATTTTATAATTCGCTAGCAATATAGTAACAGCTGCTCCGATTGATTGGCCGGTGGTGTATGTGTGTGTGCAAAACCTGCGCCCATCTTGGTGAGGTATTCAATGTAAACACAATTATGTCTAAAGTGAATGTAAACTGTGGATAAAAAAGCAGATTTGTATTAAAATGTCAGACTTGTAAGTGTAAATGTAAGCTAATATACCTGCTGCCATCTAGTGTAGTGTGTCATTATAATAATCAAACAACCATAAGAAAATGAGAAGCACTCACTGCTCTTGACTGGGTACATTTTAGTAACTTTGAAAAGTATTTTTTTACAGATAGTATACAGATATATAATCAGATAGTGAAGACCAAAAGTAGTTTTATGTAGCATTTCATTCTGAACGATTACTTGAATACTTGATAGCCTACTGCTGTTTAAAACTTTAAATGCTGCAGTAACATGATGAAAAAGTAGATCTCATTCCACAGAAGTTTGAGCACCCCTGCTGTAAATGATGGTGATTGAGGCTTTCCTTTATTTGACTACCATACGTAACATAAAATAATTATCATATGATGATAACCTCCTCCCCTACCCAGTGTAGTTTTCATTTCAAGTTCAAGGAACTCCACTGTTAAAGAATAAATGCATGATGTTTCCAAAGTCAGTGAGTAATCGTGTTAAATAATCGTGATCTCAGTATTAACCAAAATAATCGTGATAAGGATTTGTGTCATAATCGACCAGCCCTAGGTGAAATTATATTAGGTCTTGCTCTGAACATAAAAAAAAATTGGATAATGTTATCAATGTAACGCCCCCACCAGATGATGTTATCTAGAAATGATATGTTCTTGGATTCAATACATAATCATATTCCCATTTACCTAAGCATAAACCAGCATTGGAAGGACTATAACTTGCACCCATAGCACATCCTTTTACTTGTTTAAAAAGCTTTTATTGGAACACAAAGATATTATTATTATTAAGGGTCCATTTAGTAAGATTCATTATGAACCCTGAAGGTGGTAACTCTGGAATATTTTCTGAATACTAGACCTGAAACAAAGCCAACAATCCATTTTCATGTTCAATGTTATAGGATATAAAGACTCCACATTCATAGGTACTAGATAAGGAGAAACGGCAATGTTGTTCAATTCTTAGGTTTTTTATATATCTGCAGTATCTTGGATGTATGCAGGTAATGAAGGGAAAAAAGGCTTAATAAAATAGTCACTATGCTTTGAAATGGGTTCAGTTAAGCTCCCATTACCACTGGTCTACCTGGAGGATTTTCAAAAAAAAATAGAATTTTGGGGAGCAAATTAAATGAGGCTTATCTGGGGTTTTTATAGAATACAAATTTGAATTCAAAATCAGAAATCTAACCACTATCCAGAGCCTGTTTCAGAGAATGTTCCAGCTCTAACTTGAGGCTATCTGTAGGATCAAAAGTAAGCTGTTGATAGTATTCTGTATTCTCCAATTGTCTATTAGATTCTTCTATGTATTTAGCTTTACCCCAAATTGCTATTGCACCACCTACTTTATCAGCTCTTTATGACAATTCTATAATTTTTCATCAATCTTGTAAGAGCCTTGTTTTCCTTTTTAGATTAATTAATCTTATGAAATGTCTTGTTATTCTCAGCTACTCCATATCAAATTGAAAAATTATAATTTTGAACAAGAGGACAAAAGGTGTATTTAGGTTTGAATATTCTGCCTGGTAGCTTTTTGTTTTTTGGAATAACAATAATAAACTAAGTGATAGGGCTGGGTATTGATACAGATTTCCCGATTCACAAGCTTTCGACGCGATCTTGATTCGAAACTGGGTACATTTCGGTTAAAATATTCATATTGCGTACATTTGAAACCTTTATTCTCAGCTAATGCTTTTAATTATGAAGGAACCTTTAAGGCAACCCTTCTAGGTACATTTAGAAAATATGAATTTTACCAATTATATTTTAGCATTGGTTTTTCGTCAAATTGGTCTTATTTTAGCTTTTGTAACATTTTCAAATTAAGTTTATTTCATCAATTAATGTCTTGACGTTTAATATATTATGTTACATATTTTTTTTTTTTTACATTTGTATTGTTTACTTGCATAATTTGTACTTTTTTAGAAGTATTTACGTTGATATGTAGAACACATGCTAAATTTGTTCTGTCTCTTTAAGACTACCGCATGTAACGAGGGAAGATGTGCAGGGTTTCTTTAGTGCATCCATGTCTGATTAAAATTAAATGTTTCTTTTTTTTATTAGCTACTGTGTAAAAAAAATCCAAAGCATATTAAGAGTCATTATACTCACACATATACACGATTGATTTACTTGAGCTGTAGAGGGTTGCCACATAAAGTGAAAAATCGATCTTGGTATTCAAAAATTGATATCGAGATTGTTCAAATAAAGATCACGATGCATCGTAAAATCAGTGTTTTTACCCAGCCCTAGTAAGTGATCAATAGCTGGACACTCAAAAAATACAAGATGCAATATTTTTCAATCAAAGCTTTTTTAAAAGATTTTTGACTGACCAACCATTCTAATACAAATATGAACATCTGAGGAACATTCTTTAATGTAGAAGGATATGTGACCACATGAAACAGCCAACAAAGTATGTGCTTGTTAAAAGCAGCCTACTGTTATAATTTAAATAAATGCACTTAATAAATGTGAGTATTTGGTATTTTTGTCTTAATATTTTTTCAGTTAAGTGTCATTTATAATATATTCATTTTAATTACTATATTGCAATGTTTATAATTTCTGGGCAGGAGGCAGCGAACTGTCAACGTGAGTGTTTTATTACTCCTTCAGCATCACACAAAACTTTAACAAAAAAGGTCTATTAGTGGGCAAACATGCACACAAACAAGTCTTTGAGGGTTCACTCTGTAATATGATGGGCGCATGCAGCCAACGCTCTCTGGTTTTTCTCTATGCCCCTCTGATGCATTCGTGCCCTTTTCAGGTCAATCAATTTAACAAGAAACCGGTGTTTGAGATAATGATAGCCCAGGTGACGAGCCTCACTGCACGCTCTTTACCGCAGACAGATACACGACCATGCCCCCATCCCCACATACCCCCACCACCTGACTCAAGCAGGGGCAACATCCGGCCTGCCAACACCCCCTCAAAGTCATCGACCGCTACCTGTGCCCCAGGTCTGTCGATCACCTCAAATTCGAACGACTGAAGTGCCAGGTACCAACGGGTGATCTGCGCATTTATATCCTTCATGCGGGAAGAGGCAAGAACACGTCTGCAAAATCTGCTTGCAACTTGTCCACGTCTGTGAGTTTCGAAAGTGATAGGTGGTCTCCACATGGAACCGGGGTGAATGGATTGGGTTTCAAAGCCCTCTCCAGGGCTACCATCGCCAAGGCCTCAAAGGGCCCTTACCACTTGGCGAATAATTTAGAGCTTGAGTTGGGCAGTAATACAAGAAGTGGGGGACACAAAGGAAAAGACCCCCTAGATCGGTTAAGGGGTTGAGGTGGGTTTCCTCCCCACCTCCGGGATGCCAGAACAGGATGGAAAGGGAGGGGCGGGAGGTTGAGATACAGGAGAGAGAGAGAGAGAAGGAAGAGTCTCTGGATGGCTGCCTCCCGGAAACACCGTCATGTAGTCCTCGGCCCTCTGGACAGTGGCACTGAACCCACTCTGCCATCTCCTGAGGAGGCTGGGAGATGAATTGCTCCAGGGTCACCAGGTCGACAATATCCACAGCACTACTAGTTCCCTCAGCCAGCAACCATTTCCAACAGGCATCCTGGAGCTGTTGTGCAAAAGCAAATCAGCATCTCATCAATCTTTTCAAATAGATCGAGGTAGGCTTCGGGATCATCGTTTGGACCCATTTTAATTAGGGTAACGTGTAGTGGGCTCCGGGGTCACAGCTGCAGCCCCCTCTATATGGATCAGGCCTGCCAGTCATCCACTTGGGCATGGAGCAACTCCATGAGGGCTTGGTGTTGGGTTTTGGTTGATGCTGGCGAGAGACTTGATTACTTCGTCCAGCAGTGAAGACTCCATGATGAAGTTAACTTCCAAATTCCTGGGTTTTGGCACCAGTGTAACAAGGTTTGTAATTTCTGGGCAATGGTCAGGAGGCAGCAAACTGCCAACGTGAGTTTTATTACTCCTTCACCGTCACAGAACTTTAACAAGAAAGGGCTCTTAGTGGCCAAACACACAGACGGACAAGTCTTTGAGGGTTCACTCTGTAATAGGGAGTGGTGGTGGCGTAGTGGGCTAAAGCACTAAACTGTTAAGCAGAAGGTTTTCGGTTCGATTCCCACAGCCACCACCATTGTGTCCTTGAGCAAGGCACTTAACTCCTGGTTGCACCGGGGGGATTGTCCCTGTAACAAGGGCTCTGTAAGTCGCTTTGGATAAAAAGCATCTGCCAAATGCATAAAAGTAAATGTAATATGATGGACACATGCAGCCAACATTCTCTGCTGTCTCTCTGCTCCTCTGATGCATTCGTGCTCATTTCAAGTCTCCCTCCGCCATCACTATAACAAGAAACAGGTGTTAGATATAATGACAGCCCAGGTGACGAGTCTCACGCTCTCTCTCTCTCTCTCTCTCTCTCTCCCCCACAGACAGATCCACGCCCCCATCCCCACATATATAATTATACTTTATTATATAATTTATTTGATAATTTTCATATGTACTGTTAATGTATTACTATTAATAATAACTTGTATAGAAGAAACAGATTTGAGTTCATTAAAACTTAATGTGGTAGATTGTGGGAAATTTCAGACCTTTTTATTTGAAATTAAGTAAAATAATAACATGCAGTGTGAATACAATTTATAACGTAACTACACTTATGACGGTGAGATTTCAGGAAAATGTCTCTCCCACAACCTTATGCTTTCCCTGTGAGAACTGTCATGATTGTCTGTGTGGACGATAAAGGGAAAACCAGCGGATAAACAATGCTTTGTTTTACTTTAACACACTATCATGGTTTATGCAGTAAACGTAATGTTCATCTATAGAGAAAAGCTCCATGATTACCTTGACCCTTCATCTTTAAAAGTGTTTTTTTTATTTTGTGTTGCTGACGTGATTGATAGTTTCTCTTCACCCTGCTGCTTAGCAGTTCGGGTAGCACAAGGAGTATCTATATCAAATATCTGGTAACGCAGAGCATTTTTGCTATTTCTGCCTTTCTTTTCAAAGGTGTTGGTTTATGAGTGAGCGGCACATTGTGACGAAGCAAAACTAGATTGTTCCAATATTATGCACTTGCAACGTAGACTGCTCTGTTGGTTATAAACATGAGCGATTGTTTAATCGCATCACTCGCTTTCAGAGATGCAAAAGAATGTTAGTCATAAACTTTAACTGTGTTTGCCACAAAAACAAGTGGTAAAGTCTTTGACAAATTTATACGAACAACCAGAATACCGTATTTTGTGTTTTGTAGCGTTGCTGCAGTGGTCTCCTTGATTTTGGCAAGAGAGCCAAAGTCTCCTAAATTATAGAAGCAATCTACCTACGAAAGCACAGAGCAAACACCCTTCTGCTCTGTTTTTAAAACTATATCAATGGGTTATACTGGCTATAGCAAACACATTTTTGCTTTGGCAAAAAATGAAGTACGTCAAATGCCTCCTCTGCTCCATTTACCTGTAGCAAGTGCTTACAACTGGATTATTCAAGCATGCTTGTGTCTCATTGTATTTGCATTTCAAAAACAAAATAATCCTTTTGAGCCATCAGGCATTATTTGAGCAGCTACAGCTGTCACACTGGCTTTGAAGGTTCTGTGGCTAACCACAAGAACAATTAAAAACTCGCACTGGTACCATTATTGTCTGAAATGAACCAAAAAGAAACATTTTTATCATCTTTTTGACCAATGGTTTAAATTTTTGCTTCAAATGAGAGATTGTGAGAAAATATTAATGATGAACAAGTGATTGGAAAATGTATCTGCCTGGCCAATTAATTGGCAGACATTTTACCATATTTATATCATCATTTTAATTATAATTCATAAGGTCCATAGCATTAAATGTTGTATGAGGGATTGTTTTCTTGTTGCGGGATTGTTTGAAAAAAAATGTAATAAATCAAAAATAAAATGTACTTTTTCCACAAACTATATAGCCTATACAGTTAAGTGCAGAAGTTTGCATAACCCTTTTGTTTTTATAAGTTTCCACACCCCTTTCAGAATGTATACAAATAGCCTATTAGAGATTTATATTTTTTATGTAGTACAGCCCTTCAAAATCTACATGGCACACAATTTACTCTTATTTAGACAAATCATACTGTTCAAAAGTTTGCAGCATCAATAATTGTTTACACCTTTTGTAATAGTTGTGTATTAATCCCTCAATTGTCAAAATCTGGACCTCATATATAGCAACTCCAATGTGCAGAATGTGCAGAGAAACCAAATCATTTTTCTGTAGTTGGGTTTTTTTCTAAAGAAAAGTGGACATCTTCACTGCTCAGGATAAAGCAGGAATTCATGAACAATTATTACACAAACAGTCATTGATCATCGAGAAAGCAACACATCATATTAGAAACCAAGGTTATGTAAACCTCTTGGCAGGACCATTTGTGTAAATTCAGTTACTATTTTGTCATGTGGAATAGAGGTTGACCGATAAAGGATTTTACTGATACCAATAACTAAGTTGAGAAGACAAGCCGATAACCGATTAATCGGCCGATAGTTTTTAAGATTGATACTGAATGAAAAAACATTTAAAGTAGGGATGCACCGATACCACTTTCTCTTCCAATTCTGAAACCGGAAATCTCAATATCGGCCAATCCCGATCTGATACCGGTGTTTTTTTTGCATAATCAGTTTAGAATCTCTTTACATTATTGTGTGGAACTAATTGGGTGAACTCTTTAATATGTAAAGAAACACAAACCTCTAACTACACATTATTTCAATATAAACGTATAGCTTATTAAGAAAAAAATTATTATTAACTATTATATTGGATAATGTATCAGTAATTCAAGTCTTCAGTAGAAAAGAAATCAGTGTTTTATTTTTTATTTTTCCAAAAATGTTTCAACTTATATCTGGACTGTTGATGTGCGCCCCCTTTTTGAGCACAAACCATGAAAATGACACACTGTAAAAAGTGAGAGATGAGCGTCCCCGAGGCAGAGTCTCTCTCAGCCGGGTGCAGTTTCAATCTCTCCCCCTGAGATCGGGACTAGAGGTCGACCGATATTGGTTTTTTCAGGCCGATGCCGATCTTTTGAAATCCGGGTCGGCCGATTAATGCAGCTGATTTATTTTGGCCGATATTTGGCCGATATGTGCTTGTTTTTAACCTCTTATTTGAACCTTTTATTTGTAAGATAAAATGTAACACAAATAATTACTTAAGATAGACAAAATTTCTCAACAAATACATTTATTGAACACTTGACACTTAAATTAAAAATGTATAATGTAAAAACATATTATATAAATAACGTATAACAAATATATTAAATAAACAAAGCAGGTGTTACTGAACTGCTCCGAGACACGAAGGTTGAGATCCAAATGCAGCTTTAATTAAGGGGCAATCCAGACACGTAATCCAATATTCAGAGCATCCAAGAGAAGCACAGGCATAACTAGGGATGGGTATCGTTAAGGTTTTAATGGTATTACTATCTTACCGATACTGCTTATCGATCCGGCACTTCAACTGTATTCTTAACGGTTCTTTTTAAGATAAACGTTATATAGGCACAGTGATTTAATTTCAGGAAGGTCTACTAACATTACTGTTCAGGTGTGGTCTAAAAAGAAATCTAATAATCTAGTAATCAATTGTAAAATAACACTGCATAGTTTATCATAGATAGATTAATGCTTATTAATGCAGAAGTTATTCATTCAAGAGCTGTAAGTGATTTTCTCTTTGCCTTTTGTTGTTTGATTCGCAGTAATGGCTCAATCGTCGGCATGTTTATTAGGATGCTTCCCCTTTAAGACCGAATTCAGATCTAATAGACTCCTGATGCAGCATATTTTCTCCCAACTATTTCCATAACTACGTCCATTTAAGACATAAACTGTGTTTAATTGAATCTCCAAGTCGGTCATTTTGACATATTTTTGTGTATATTTGATCGTTTAGATGCGCACATGAAACCCAAAGTAGTCTATACTTTGCTTGTCTCGTTGCTGTCTGTTTCGGAGTGCGCGCCGCCTTGGGAACGGTATCTCTTGCGCTATTTTATTATTAAACGTGTCCCGCAGTTTAGCAACAGTAGCATTTTACAACAATCACCGATCGTGCTGATTCTGACGTTAAGTTTGAGTTTTAGGGAGAAATGTCAGTGCACCGCTGTGAAGGGAAGGATGTTGTGCTAGACAGAATGCGGCTTATGTATAAATATTCTTTTTATAATCTTTGGAAGGCGAAATCTAAAATAAAATAAGACTAATATCACAGATCTAAACCAGGCTACGTTTGAATGTTTCGTTCTGTCACTCATTATGCTGGGCTGTGTTTTGCTTGCTGTGCGCGAGATCTCTCTCTCTCTCTCTCTCTCTCTCTCTCTCTCTCTCTCTCTCTCTCTCTCTCTCTGACTGCGAATAGCTAAATTGCATCACAGACAAATGGTTTCATAGAATTATTATACATAGAAATGGCTGGCGAGATAAAATAACTTTCTCTTTATAGCAATAATGTATTTTCTTAATTTCTCCAGTACCGACAGCAGAACCGATAACGTCCGAGCTTACCAAAGCCAGTCCTTCAATAGCCTATACTGCGTTGGTATATTTTTATTACTTATTTATCTGCATTGAGTGACAACCCTCTCAAATATAAGACACACAAACAGAACAAATACAAGTCTCAGATTCACTGTCTGTAATTGCAAAATTCTTGCTTCCTTATTGTGACATGATAGCAACCCTTCTGCTGTGATAATGCAACTTCAACTACGCTATCAATATCCAAAGTAGCCGAACGTCATGTCATCTATCGCGTTTGTCGCGTTTTTTTCTTGAAGTTGGCAGTAACATATCAAAAGTTTTTAATTAAATCTAAAGAAGTTATACAAATTTAACCCTTACTGTTTTCTCCAAGGAACTTAGCTCCTTCCTTAGGCACTGGATGAGGTCTGCTCACTCTGCTGGAAAATGACTTTAGGGGCAGCGTGCATCGAACACGTGTTCCACAACAACACTAGGCTGCCCACAGATGCGCCTGCCTAATAATCGGCTTGATATGCGTGGATATTGGCCGATGCCGATTATGTAAAAAATGCAAAAAATCGGCCGGCCGATTAATCGGTCGACCTCTATATAATATATAAGATACTATACAGTTTTACAACATGAATGATGCTCCGATTGCATAGTTTGTTGAAGAACCATGACAAAGGGTCATTCTTCCAGCGAGATCTCATGTAAACAATGGATAATATATCAATATTTCTCAGATGTATCACTTTTCTGGAAAAAAGTGCTATTGGACGTTATACAATGAACCCTTGTCATGGACAATTCACCCAAGTGTGGCGAATTGGATTCATCTGGCGATCGTGATTTCATAACAAATGTATGAAGTCCCATTTTGATATTGCATATTTTCATTTGTACTCCTGGCACAAATAAACAAATAGCTGTTTCTGGAGCATTGCTATCGTGAAACAGATCGGATATCAATGTTGAATCCTTAGACATTTTAATGATGTATAATTTATTAACATTAATTACATATATAGACTGTAAATTTTATATTAAGTGTAATAAGAGTGACGTCACTCCCAATTGGGGTGAAATTGCATATCAACAGGTTAAAGGATTCAGATCTCTCTTTTTGTTCAATTTAGATGCAAGACATCAGTCCACTTTTCATTCACAGTTATTTTTTGGAACCCATTCAATTTAAATATCATTATAAATTGTAAACAAATACTAATGATGACAATAATAATAAATACAACAGTAATATATTTAAGTTGTGCACTTTTTAAACCTTTATGCTTTTAAATTTGACATTCCATCCAAACTCTCCAGGAAGTCCTGTATGTGTATGTTTGAAAGCAAGTTCACAGTAGTTTAATTAGATGCTTATTCCAATTCTGGTCTAGGGTTGTGCCGATGGACGATATCATCGTCCATCGTGATGGCTGACCAACATCACGATGTAGAGCCACCATCGTGATGCCACGCCCCCTTTTGCGAGTCTTGCTAGTGTGACTCACTAATCCTAGTCTCTTCTATAGTTAACCTAAAAACTTTGCAGGGATTGCTCTGTAAATTAAATTGAGAATATAGCTAATGCATATATGATATTTTAAATACTGTAGTTTATGCCAGAGACGTGACGTGTTAGTCTGTGAAAATACCGTGTCAGGCAGGCTACACAAATATTGATCTTGACATTGTTAGCGTCTTGTCTTTTTTTTACATGTCTTACACTGTACATTTAGATTAAAATATTTTATTTTAAGCCTTTATTAATTAATTATTAGTAGTTGTAGTGTCAGAAAATCTTGCTTATTGTCACATAGCTCTTGTATACACTGAAGCGGCAGTTTAAGATAAACCCAGACCAGCGAACGTCAAATAACTTTTGTCTGGTTAATACTTTTAAAGAAAAATTTCCTTGGCCATAAATCCATAATGTCAGATCAAATGAAAGAAACAAGGTGAATATGAATAACACACATTTATTAAAACATAGAAGAACAACAAATAAAGAACAAGAAAACGGGAACAACACTCAGACCGAAACTCGGCATTAACATTTCACTTATAATTAGCAGCACAATTAACTTCAGCACAGGCTACAAAATAAATTATGTTATTGAAATATTGTAAAGTGGTCATATGAACTACACAAATGAACGTTTAAAAAATAATATGCAAAATCGAATAGCTCCGCAACGGATGGCGAAAAATGCGTAAAGAAGTCTAATATCTTTCACCATAGACCATGTTTAAATTTCGATGTTTCTGACCAGAAATACCAACATATTCACTTTATCTGGTTTTAATAAGCTGCGGATTGGAGTAACTACACTACCCGCTGTGCTGAAGACCCGCTCTGATGGAGTACTGGTAGCACATATGCACAGATATTTCCGTGCTAATCTTGGGGACATTCTAAAACGCTTAACGTGAAAAACGCTTAACGTGGCTTACTGCACTAAGACAGTGATATTAAAAGACCAAACTCAGTACACATCATATTAATAAACCATACTATGTATAAAAAAGTAAGATGAGTCCAAAATATGAACGCAGCGCGTTTAATTACACGTTAAGCATTTTCTTCCCATAGAAAACCGTTATAAGAAAACGCTTAACGTGAAAAACGCTTAACGTGGCTTACTGTACTAATATACTATAAAATATATATTATATTATTCCATATATATATATATATATATATATATATATATATATATATATATTATATAAACATATAATCATATTTATTAATATGATGTGTACTGAGTTTGGTCTTTCAATATCACTGTATTAGTACAGTAAGCCACGTTAAGCGTTTTCTTATAACGGTTTTCTATGGGAAGAAAATGCTTAACGTGTAATTAAACACCCAAAGACGACTTTTTTTTCTTAGGCGCAATATATTAAAAAGCCCGGATGGGTAGGCTACTAATTAGTTGGGCTAGTAAAATAACGAAATTATAGTTTTTCAGTAGAAAAAAAATATCTATGTAAAGAGATATATTAAAATAAAAAGTGCTTAAAAGTGCACAACTCTTAAGTGGAAGAAATATTTTTCCCCCTTACGTGCAACCTGTTGGAAAGTGCGGATGAGTCAGTTGGGATAGTAAAATAACGAAATTATAGTTTTTAAGTGGAAAATAGTATTTATGTAAAGAGATATATTAAAATAAAAAGTGCACAACTCTTAAGTGAAAGCTAAAAAAAAATGCTTCAAGTGTCGTGCAACCTACTGATAAAGCGCCGACGAGTCATTAGTTGGGTTAGTAAAATAACGAAATTATAATTTGTCATATCATTTTTGAAAATTATATGAAATTATATAACACCCCCCAGTTTTACTGTCAACATCGTCAACTGCCAATTTAGGGGACATCGCCCAACCCTATTCTGGTCAAATGCACCTCCAGTGCCATTCTAAATGCATATTATAAGTGAACCGACCTGCTGAGCATCTACATCTGAGATGTTACTGTGTAGCGCTCAAATATTACGCTCAGCGAGAAGGCTAAAAATAGCCGTGTGTGTGTGTAAACAGAGCTGACACGCTGGTGCTGTGCGTGCATTTTATATATTTACTTCTTAAACACAGCTTTTTGTGATTCACAGAGCTATTGCACGTGTTCAAGTGGCTGATCACTTCACTTCTAGTGAGGGGTCTTTAATGTGAAACTAGGGCAAACTAGGTAATTGCAATGTCTTTTTTTTTTTTTTTTGACGCTGCTATAAGATTCAGTGATGTTTTTGTTTGTATTTTGCTCATTTAAATACTCCAAGAAACTCGTCACACACACCGATCACTTGATTATCTAATCAAAATTACAAATACGTATTACTGTGAGGATAAAATATTTATTAAAATCAGATGCGTTGCATGATGATATTTTTCTCAAATCTCTCACTACCTTTAAATATACAACTTAGCTGGCTAAAGCATAAACGTGACTGGATATAAGCTAATGCAAATAAGATGGTAATATATTTTATTTAAACATTTGGGTAGGTTTTTTGTCACACTGTTCTAAACGCTTGAGGTTAGCTCTAATGTTTGCGTCCTCTCAGCCTGGTCTGCAAATATACTGCTGTTCTCTATTAATGCAGCATCTATCCAAGCAATGAGTTACTTTATGGATATGACAGCATGTACTGTATACGTTTTAGTTTTTGGTGTTTTAAATCTGCATTGTTCAGCTCCGTGCATTCAACGTGCAGTCTCACGTGTCAAAACAACCACCACGAGGCATCAATGATGGTTTTTATTTCACCTATAGAGGCCGCTCTCATACTTGCCAGACGCTCCAGCATGGGACACAACGGGGAAAAAGTATCGGTGTGGATTTTTGCTGATAACCGATAGTTCCAGAAATCGTTATCAGTCGACCTCTAATGTGGAATATATGCGTTATGTCAAATAGCTTTTTTGGGGCAGTACTAAATGAAAACGAAAAGCTATTTTTATGATCCCTCATTTAATATAAAGTGTTTTATATATGTATGGTGTCTAATAATGTTTTGGCAATGTAAAGTTAATTTTATCTTGCCAATACAGCTTGATATAATTGAATCTGCACATTTTATCAAATTATTAAAAATAGTCCACTGGAAAATGGCAGTAGATTTTGCCCAACTTTTAATTACTGAAAATAGAGGTGGTATGTGGACATCCAAAACAAATAAGGGCAGGCGCACGATTGAAAAAAGGGTTACAGAAAAAAGCAGACCGGCATACATGTGCTCCCATTCAATTTAATATGTTAATATCTATTGTGATGCATGTTCATTTTTAACTGAATTTCTTCTGAGCAGAATTTATTAAAACAGTTGCTGGGTTTTTCCTGTGCCAAAAATGGCCTTTGGTGGTGATCGATATCGGCGATAAAACGATATCGATGTATATATATCACAATAAAGGAAAATTCTTATCGATATTTACTACGTGCCTCTTAAACACAAGCAGTTTGGCTTTCTCAGGCTGCGTTTCCACTGGGACAGACTAAATCCGCTCAAAGGCACTCATGGTGCTAGGAGAGACCTTGCTCCGCACCGCTGCCAATCCTACGATCCACCTTGCGAGCATGACGCTCTGCTTTCATAGGAATGAATTTGCTAATGCTATCTGCCTTGCTAACAATTAGGTTAAGTCGGACACCGGATTGATTCCATCCGCACTGCAAGACTTCTTGACAACGGTTGTGCCCTCTCATCATCTCTAGTCAAGAGTGCGATGGAACAACAGTGATGTGGACAACAGCTCTGATCTTTCTGCGCTGTAATCTTGAATATTGTCCACTAGCACCTAACATGCATCATTTCTGCCCTGTCCCGCTCCACACGCGTTGCCTCTTTTCCCTGCACGTGTGTAGATATGAAGCGTCGCATGAGTTAACGTGGTTTCAAATCACCTTTTAGACCAAAACATTTTTCCCTTCTAAATGTGTCTTTATTAGGGCTTTGACTTT
This sequence comes from Xyrauchen texanus, assembly GCF_025860055.1. Taxonomy (NCBI): domain Eukaryota; kingdom Metazoa; phylum Chordata; class Actinopteri; order Cypriniformes; family Catostomidae; genus Xyrauchen; species Xyrauchen texanus. The sequence goes on along the minus strand of NC_068309.1, from coordinate 21,775,892 downwards.
TGCCCAAAAATCATATTCGAAGTTCGTTTGTTTTTTAATATTAATATTCGAATATATTCGAATATTTATTAATAATATTTTGACCATTTAATGCCTTCAGTAAAACCTATTTTGGTATCATATTTAAGTTATATATGTTCTGTCCACCAGAGGGCAGTGTATCACTCAATGTCAATAGGCAAGCAATGATGTTTTCACAAGAAAAAACAAACTGTCACGATTTTTATTTTATTTTTTATTATAATTTATCATCAGACCCTGGAATCACAAACGGTATGCACAGCAATATGTGAGCGTAACAGATTGTTTCGTTTACGTGTTCTATCAGCCAGCCATTACTGACACATTGTTTAGCGATCTGACAGCAATTACCAATAGAACAAGGCACTTTGAGATGTAAATCGAACACTCGGGATGCATTCTCCTCCCCAATCTCGATCAATCATGTAGATAGAACACTTCGAGATGCAGCGCTATCCCCAACAATCAAACATTTAGCCTAGGCTAAATTAGAACTCGCCATTATGGGCTTTCTGGCTGGCCGTGGGAGAAACAAAAAAACAATCCGTGGCAACGGTTTTGCTATCCGTCCGCCCGTATATAAACTGTACTCACGAATCCTCAAACTGTTCCCTCGGTTTAACAAATCGTGCCCACAGAATCTAAACTGTACTCACGAGTTTCTAATCCGCGCTCTCAGATTTGACACGTCTTCAGTTTTGCAATCTGTATCCACAAATTCAAATCTGTCGCTCTATTTTGACGGGCATATGGGAGGCCTTGTGAAGGAGATAGCATGGAGTCGATTCTGACCTGCCTCGCCCCCGATCCCGACTCCTCTTCCAGCTTCCCGGGATGTAGTGTTAACAGGTGGGCTCTCATATTGCTGGTCGTTGCGTGGTAGGTTAGTTTGGTCCTACACACTTTACACACCACTTTGTCTTTGCTCGTGATGTTTCCCTTTTTTTGGACCCCAAAGTAGCACCACACGTTGCTTTTTAGATTTTCAGGAGTGTATATTTCGAACTCCTCAGGCGTGTTTGTAGGCGCTGCGCTGCCATTGTTTTTGTTTACAGAATAGGCGCGCTTAGTAACCATGACGCTAACGTCACCTATGACGATGCTATGCTAACGGCCCAGATGACCAATAATAGCCTTGTTAATGAACTTGCGATTCACAACTTCACCAGGCGTGAAAAAGCCTCGGAATTTTAATTGAAAACAACGTTTCAAGCAAACCCATTTACAATAATAAATAAATGCACATAACATATTCGAATATCTTTTTTTATATATATATTCGAATTATATTCGAATAACGAAGTTCGGAGTCAAAGCCCTAGTCTTTATTAATCAGCATGTTACGAGCCTTTAATACTAAACAAATCCATTTCTGTTCTAATTTTGTGAAAATTAATTGGATGTCTGGAATGGATAAGGAAAGACTAAAATTACTAGTTGGTAGCCTAGTCTCTCACTTTAATGAAAATATACACACGTTTTTTTAAATAAAAAAATAAAAAAATTATTTTCAAAATTGTCTCGAGACACCCCTGAACCCACATTTAGCAGTCACAAGGGCTTCTATGCCACATACTTGGGTATCTGAATCTAAAGAAATATAAAAAATATTAAATTTTAATGTAAAAATATTCCAACAAATACTGGACTGCTGTCACTATGCTTCAGAACAAACAGCTGATTTTTTAACATTCATTTTCAATTGATAAATGTAAACAATTGGTAAAAGATCCCACAGACCCCACTGCTTTGGCCGTCTCTGGACCCCCTGTGCAGTTTTGTAGAGACTATTTTGACTGTTTAGAGAAAGAAATGTCTTCGTCAACTTTGAAATAATAAAAAAAGAAAGTGCAATGTGTAAATGTATATGGTGATAAATATCGATATTGAACAGTATGAAAAAGATTATCGTGATAACAATTTTGGCCATATCGCCGAGCCCTATCGTAAACATTTGTTCGTTTATTACATAATTGCATTGAATTAATTTATAACAATTACTTAATTGCATTTCATGTGTACATTTGCATTACATGCATTACATTTTTGCTTATTAGTATATGGAACCTTTTGAATTCAGTCCATAATTTTTTTTTAACTTTAAGGTGCAATGTGAAATCAACCTAAATTTAATTAACACTTTATTTCTATAATTTCTTTTTAGAAAGCTACATTGACCTAACCACAGAAATGAGGACCATTCATGGCTTTACCGGCGCTTATATGGCATTGCACTGTAAAATAAGCACAAGTACATAAAGGGTTTAAGTCTGGACCTCCAAGACTCATCAACAAATTATGGAAAAGTTTTCTTTCTGTTCAAATGATGTTTGATATGAGGAAATAAACTGGCCTTGTTTGCCTTCAGATATTCCTAAATATTACTTAAATTATTAAAAGCCTGAAGAAAGGAAAACAATATATATGAAGTAGAAGATACAAGTGTTTTCATTTGCACAGTCCCAACTCCGTAAAGTGTAATATTCATGGGAACATTCAGAATATTATAACTAGTCTAGTCTTTCTGAATTTGAGTACAAATTTATTTTCTGAAAATTAATAAATAATTGTAGCCTAAACACATTTAGAAACTTTTAACTACAATTGCTTCAGTGGTTAATAGATTATAGCATATTTAAAATGAAACTACAACATTTGTCAAAATACCACTGTTATTGTTACAACTGAAAAATCATGATACATTTTTTAAGGCTGATGTGGTATTTTTAAATGTATTTTAAAATCATTATAAGTCAAAACGAATGAATGACACTTCAGACTGCATGAATGCACATCTCAGACGAGAAGCATTTTTAGTGTGTATAAAGGCCCACAGTTTAGTTTTTTAAAAATAAAAAAAGAATGCGGGAAAAACATTTTTATTGTAAACTTTATAACAGTTACAGCAAAACTTATAATTCTGCGCCTTCAAAACACAGTAAGGTCCATAGATACGTTTAAAAATTACTTTTCCAAAAAGCAAGTGTTTTTTCTTAGCTTTTTCTTCTTTCTGCTTGTAATTAACGTGTTAAAGGGATAGTTCACTAAAAAAGAAAATTCTCATTTACTCACCCTCATGTCATCCCAGATGTGTATGTATTTCTTTCATCAGCAGAGCACAAAACAAAGTTTTTTTTGAAGATTATCTCAGCAGATCCATACAATCCAAGTGAATGGTGATCCACACAAAAGCACAGACAGTTATAGTAAAAGACTCCAGTGGTTAAATTAATGTCTTCTAAAGTGATACAATCACTTTGGGTGAGAAACGGATAAATATTTAAGTACCTTTCACTATAATTGTTTACTTCCATTCGCTCTCAAGGCGCATTCATGAGAGGACCAGAAGAGCCTCTCGTGTGACTAAAAGGGTTAATTCATGCAAAAAATAAAATTCTCTCATGATTTACTTTCCTTTAATTCAACGCAGATGTGTATGACTTTCCTTCTTCAGCAGAACCAAAGTGGAGATTTCTTTTAAGCACATTTCAGCTCAGTTTGTACATACAAATGGGTGCCATCAGGCTGCTGGCCATTTGATGGTCCAAAAGTCATATTTATGCAGCATAAAATTAATCCACACAACTCTAGTCAATCAGTTAATGTCTTCTGAAGCAAACCAATAGATTGGCGTAAAATAGATAAGAAAAATTGATAATTAAAATATTTTAAACTTTAAAGTGTTACTTCCGCACAGCACTCTGGTGTTGTTTGAAATTACTAACTCTCGCTTGGTGTTGGCTCCTCTGTTGTGTACAAGGCACGTGCTTCCAGGCATCATTTGTGGGTTTTTTGTTTAAGTTAATAAAGTTGTAATTATATTTTACACAAACCTATCGATTTGCATCTGAAGGCATTAATTGATTGACTGGAGTCGAGGATTACTTTTTATATTGCGTAAATATGCTTTTTTGGACTGTCAAATAGCCAGTATTGTATACACAAGCTCAATGACCCTCACAAAGTTCTGTGCACTATCGCATATGTTCTCATTAAAAACAAAGCTGTCTAATCAGCATAATAAATCGATTATTTACACCGCGTCTATGCCTTGATTAGATTGGGAGCATTTTTGTTTTGTCGTGTTGCTCATTTGCAGTGCATTTACCATCTATGTTCAAAGCATGTGGTGCTATATGCAATGAATCCGAAATAATTCCAAAATGCTTTTTGCTTTTGTTCTACAGATTCTTTTGAGTGTCAGATGATGTTTCTTCAGTATTAATTTTGTATGCCACCGCAAACAGAGGTGGAACCTAAAGCAAGCATCTGGGCATTAAAAATGCTTGGGTTTCAAATTTGGGCATTAGGCTTGTCATTACTGATAGGACAGAGGACTAATTTAAGCAGCTCTGATTGGCCATTGGCATTTCATTGCTCAACAGACATGTTAGTTATTGGTTAGGATACTCAATTGCTGCAATTGTTTTCAGACAGATTGTTTCACTTTTAATTGACTAATCACAATTCCAGTGGGTCAGAAGTTTACATACACCAAGTTAACTTTAAGCAGCTTGGAAAATTCCAGAAAATGATATCAAGCCTTTAGACAATTAGCCAGTTAGCTTCTGATAGGTGTTGTACTGAATACTAGGTGTGTCTGTGGATGTAGTTTTAAGGCCTACCTTCAGACTCACTACCTCTTTGCTTGACATCATGGGAAAATAAAATAAATCAGCCAAGACCTCAGAAAAAAATCATGGACCTCCACAAGCCTGGTTTATCTTTAGGAGCAATTTTCAAACACCAGAATGTGCCACGTTCATCTATACAAACAATAGTACACAAGTATAAACCCCATGGGACCATGCAGCCATCATACCGTTCAGGAAGGAGACGCATTCTGTCTCCTAGTAGTTTGGTGCAATATGTGCATATCAATCCCAGAACAACAGCAAAGGAACTTGAGAAGATGCTGGAGGAAACAGATGGGCAAGTATCTATATCCACAGTAAAATGTGTCCTATATTGACAAACTGAAAGTCTGCTCAGTAAGAAATAAGCCACTGCTTCAAAACCACCATAAAGTCAGACTGCAGTTTGCAAGTGCACATGGGGACAAAGATCTCACTTTGTGGAGAAATGTCTTTTGGATGAAATGTCTATTCAGAGAAAATAAAAAATTGAACCATTTATCCATAATGACCAACATGTTTGGAGGGAAAAGGCTGATCCTGCAAGCCAAAGAACACCATCCCAACCATGAAGCATTTGGGTGGCGGCAGCATGTTGTGAGGGTGCTTCGCTGCTGGAGTGACTGGCGCAATTAACAAAATAGATGGCATCATGAGGAAGGAAAATTATTTTGATTATATTGAAGCAACATCTCAATACATTGGCCAGGAAATTAAAGCTCTGTTGCAAATGGGTCTTCCAAATAGACAACCTTTAAAGTTGTGGCAAAATGGCTTAAGGACAGCAAAGTCCTGGAGTGGAGTCTTGGGAGTGGGGTCCGTGTACTTGGCGGCCAACGGATTTTCGTTTTGAAAGGAAAAAAACAAAAACGAAAAACGGCCCGTTTCCCAATTACCATTAGTAAATAGGAAAACAAAAAACGGAAAACAACCCATTATTCATTTTGATATTAAAAAACGGAAAACAATCTCGTTATCCGATTGTCCTTGATGTGTTTACAGATGGAAATCGGAAATCAAAATACGTCGTAATCCTTAATTCTGCGTTGGTATTTTTTCATGACCCGGAAAGTGAGAAGTTACGTTTAAATTAATTCACAGATTCTACCCAGTAAAGTGTGTGCTTAAGCGGTATAAACCAGATATTGAATCTGAATGCTCTTTCTGTAAAAGGTCAGATGAAGATATTTGCCATTTATTTTGGAAATGTTCGTACACAGAAAAATTCTGGTCAGATGTCCTTGAATTTATCCAAACCTTTTTCATTACGGATTTCTCATTTTGCTTTAAAGATGTTTTCTTTCGTGTGTTCCACCTCAAGACGGACAAGGAAGGAAAGTATTTAATTATTAATCTTTTATTTCTACTCGCTAAATATCACATCCATAAATGTAAGTTCAGGGGCTCTAAACCCTTCTTTCCTTTGTTTGAGAGTGAAGTCAATGAATACTTGGACTCCATAAGATATTCAAAGAACTGTAAAGCTCTGAAGACTGTGCAGACATATTCAAATCTTGTGACATCACGTGACTGAATGAAATTGGAACTTATAACTGTAAGTGATGCTATAAATTGGACTGCTTGTTGATTAGCCTTCCTGGACTTTGCAGACCCCACTGGATATGATTTATTTATGTATGTACTTTATTTTTGTATAGTTTATGTATGTACTTTATTTATGTATAGTTTATTTATGTATGTATTTGTATGTGTTTGTAACTGCAATTGCTGTCAAGAAATAAAACAAATAAATAAATAGTAAGTAGTAAGCGGTTGTCATAGATACACCTATGAGCGGAAGTCATTTGAACATCAATGAGACCATAGACAGTTAGGAAATGGGATCCGTGTTGAAAAGGGAATCCATTTTTGGATGTGATCCTTTCCCCTCTGAAGAGGCCCAACAATGGACTGAAACTGAGTTTGGTTCTCACTTTGACATGTTATCACTGTACGAAAATGTGGTTCACCATAACTACAGCCCTTTTAAAGATGCAGTTAGGTCTCTTATTGATTTCACCAGAAGGTGTGTGTGACCTGCAGTGGTCAATAAAGAAGCAGTACTAACAAAAATAACATTTATTACAGCGGAAACTGTAAAAGTGGTTTCAGTTCATAACAAGATAAATTGCACTAACAATGCAGTAACTGTGATTGTTTACAATGAATACACAGCACTTACAATCTTTATTTCTTTATAAAGTCTTTGTTTTAAATGTAATTTTCATGTAAAGAAGTTGAGCTTTTGTCTAAAAATCTAGCTCAGCAGATCACAATAAAGAACATAACATCAGTTAATCTGTTTTAACTACTTCCTTTTTCTTTTTGATTTCAACTTCAAGTTGGCCATCAGGACAGAAGTTGATCCTGACAAGTCCCTGCTCAGCACACCACCTCCGCACACTCCTCTCAGAAAACCCCCGTATCTTTCCAAACTGTGAACCCAACGCAGCTGCTATATCCCATTCTTTCGGTTTTTTAATATAAAACTAGCATATTCATCTAAAAACATTTTTACGTCCGTATCATTCTAACTGTCTATGGTCTCATTGATGTTCAAATGACTTCCGCTCATAGGTGTATCTATGACAACTGCTTACTACTTACGATCGCTTCCGGGTCACGAAAAAATACCAACGCAGAATTAAGGATTACGACGTATTTTGATTTCTGATTTCCATCTGTAAACACATCAAGGACAATCGGATAACGAGATTGTTTTTCCTTTTCCGTTTTTTAATATCAAAACAAAAAACGAATAATGGGTTGTTTTTTGTTTTCCTATTTACTAATGGTAATTGGGAAACGGGCCGTTTTTCCGTTTTTGTTTTTTTTCCTTTCAAAACGAAAATCCGTTGGCCGCCAAGTACACGGACCGAGTGGCTATTACAAAGCCCTGATCTCAATCTGAATCTCTGAAAAGCATTTGCGAGCAAGGAGTCCAGCAATCCTGACTCTGTTATAGGAATGGGCCACAATTCCAGCAACTTATTGTGAGAAGCTTGTGGAAGGCTACCCAAAACATTTGACCCAAGTTAAACAATTTAAAGGCAATGCTACCAAATACTAACAAAGTGTATGTAAACATCTGCCCCACTGGGAATGTGGTGAAAGAAATCAATGCTGAAAGTCTTTCTACTATTATTCTGACGTTACTCATTCTTAAAGTAAAGTAGTGATCCTAACTGATAGGGAATGATTTAATGTCAGGAATTGTGGAAAAACTGAGTTTAAATGTATTTGGTTAACGTGTATGTAAACTATGACTTCAACTTTACATTTTGACTTTAAAAAGTGCTTCTGATCTCAGTCTGATAGCATCATGCTCATGTCAGTAGGTTTCCACACATGGGTGGCCATCACTACGCTTCTCCACCTATTCTAACTAGCAGTCCAGTTTGGGATGTCCTGGCCTGTGAGTAGTAAGGCAGGTGTGTGGAGGTCAAGGACACAAAGAGGGAAAGGGAGGAGGGTAAACCCACTGATCAGCTCTTAATGCTTGCAGTAATACCTCAAAGGCTCAGGGCCTAAATACTGCACAGCTCTTTCTCCTAGCAGTGTTTGAGAAGGGAGGTGGGCCTAGTTGGTAATTTGAACTTTGTCACTGGTGCCCTTTTTCAAGGAGACACACCACGTGAGGTTGTTTTCAGTGATTTAAAGAGGGCTCTATGCTATTTTATGTATAATTTATGTTGTACTAATAGCATTTGTTCCTTATTGCACTTTCTTATGGCTTAAATGTCTTTGAACAGTACCCAAAGGTTTTGTTTTTATGTTTCTGTACCAGAAGGATTTGTTTGTACTGTGTGCCTAAGGCCAGAAACATTCTTTGTGCAAGTAAGCATCTGCAGATGCAAGCACTTGGCCAATGCATTACCAACGTGCAGTCTGCTGATACTTAAGGTGTGTTCTTGCATTACTGTGGCGGTAGCCAATAGATTTGCCTTAAAAAATTTGTCATAAAACTGGATGTGGTATTATTCAGGTAGGTTGATATATTGACTTAATTGTTCTGCAATATTCTCTTTAGACTGTAGCTCCGCCATGACAGTAGTTTGCTTGAAAGAGAAAATTCTCTGTAGAAGTATTATTCAGTATTCATTATTATTATTAGAGATGCACCGATTGCAATTTTCTTGGCCGAATCAGATTTCCGATTTTTTTTTACAAGTGTGACCTGCCGATACCGATTTTTTAAAAAATTTATTTTCTTACTAAGAACTATTATTGACCGCATATACAAAATCTACCTTTCTTCAATGCTTAATTTTATTTTCATAATAATATAAATTATTAAGCATTACAATTTCCCCCAAACTGCTTTAAGTTTACAGGATCTTCTCTCACTTAAACAACTCTCAAAATAAAGTGCTCTGTGACTGGAAAGAGGTAGAAATAACAATTAACTGCAAATTAATTGCTTTATATAACAAAACAGATGTCATTTTCCACAATTTTTATAAATGGACCTTTTTCTCTTTATTATTCATCTAACAAAACAATTCCAAAGATTGTTGTCCAATACGCTCAACATTGACATTAAGCTTACGTTAGATGTCCATATATCAGTTGTAAAACTAATTGCTGCTTCGGGATCAGCTTGTAACCATACCTGTCAACACTCCCGATTATCCCAGGAGTCTCCCGTATTGCACACCCATCTCCCGCCCCCTCCCGCTTTTTTATTTCTCCCGGGAAACTCCCGTAATTTGTATGGCCCAAACCACGTTATATGAATAATCACATCAATATATTATTCCAAGGTTGTCCAGTTGCCAGATATTGTATGAAACTCATCCTACTCACACAAACGACACATCATACAAATTTCTAATAATTTGTGACCTCAAACTGGCAACCAAAACCCAGCTGCTCTGTTGATATCTGCGCAGGCAGTAGATGCAGAAAGTTGAATCAAGCATCGCTGGTAGATGGGAGGAGAAGACTCAGGTGGTGCTCCGGCCAAAAAATAAAATAAAATATATATATATATATATATATATCACACATACACACACGTACACACACGTACATTTAACAACAGCTGGAGGGAAGAATTTAATTTCATATCCCGAAGCCATATCCACAATACCTTTTGCAATGTGTGTCGCACTGATTTTAATATCGGACATGGTATTTTCGCTGCTCATACCAAGGAAAGATAGGAGAGGCTGCTGACTTGTGGCTGGCTCCGAGTTCTGGCTAGCTTTAGCCGCTTTCCCTTTTTTAAAATGGGCATTTTCAGCTGGGTGAGGGTGTTTTAAGTGTCTAAATTAGGTTTGTTGTTCCAAACGTTATTTTGGTGGTTCTCCCGCGATTTACTTTATTCTTACAATCATTACAAATTGTGAACTTTATGTATTCTTCACAGTGATGAGCTTCCACGTGAATGACATGTTTACATGCAGCTGTGACGTTATTGCCTGCGCCGCTGGCAACAAAACGGAATCGGAAAGACGTGAGGCTGACCGGCCGGTCACCGGTCCGGGCCGAGCATGCGGAAAATCGGCCGATTCTGGTCCCTGGCCAGTTGATAGGTGCATCTCTAATTATTATACAGTTCACACTAATGTCTGCTATTGCACCCCTTGCGGCAACATCAATAATGGAACTCATACTTGTGTGGAGTTATGAACTGTCTGACACATTTCAGAGCACAACACATGAAATTAAGCTTGCATAGGTAGAAGTGTCTGCATTCACGTACTTGTGAAGAGTATGTTTCCACCTTAATGGTCATTGCAGGCATTTTAAGGATGTGTGAAAGGCACTTCCTGATGTATGGTATTGTCTTGCTTTGCTGTCGCTGCGTTCTCTGGAGCAGACCATATTCATTTTTCATAAGTCTTGCCACATTTTATGTGATGGATTTACCCACCTAGTTGGTTTTAATGGTGCAAAATTTAACAGTACGTACAGTTACAGAACGTAAACCGTATTTATATTTGTTTTGCAAATATTAAGAATTTTTCGAATCGTTAACAGTAATGAATAAAAATGTATTATTCATCAACAATAATAAACAAAGTTGTAAACAGCTTGATACTCAGAAAATAGTCTACAAGATGCATATTTTTCTTCAATTAAAGCTTTATTTATACAAAGTATGATTTTTGACTTACCAAACATTCTAATGCAACTTGAAAACGTGAACATCGGAGAAAAAAAATCCTTACTGTTGTAGGATACGTGAAAGAATGAAACAGCCACTGAAGTTAAGAGCATGTAGCCTGCTGTTAAAATATGATTTAAATAAATACAATTACGAAATGCGAGTATTGGTGTACAGTTCAGTGTATTTTTAATACTTTTAGGTTGTGTTATAATTGACATGAAATTACTGTATTCCTTTTAATAGTAACTTTATAGGAAAGTGTATAACACTAAACTAGTGAGCTTTTCCTCTGCTTTTTTTTGTTGCTTCTTTCTGAAAAATGAGCCGACAGTCACTGACACACTGACTCTTTCCATGCAGGTGGAGTCATTCATATTAGACCAGGAAGATCTGGATAACCCAGTACTAAAGACTGCTTCAGAACTGCTCCTGTCCAGCGCCACAGATGGAGCCGACCTCAGAACAGTAGACCCAGAAACACAGGCCCGGCTTGAGGCGTTACTAGAAGCAGCAGGTACATCCACCGGCTGATCCTGATATTCTCGCATTAAGCTGGCTGATTTATTCTGTGTCTGTGCATGCCTGTGCTCACAACTTTTCTGTTTGTGTTAGTCCTCAACAAATATTCAACATGTCTTTGGAGTGCTGGGCAGAGTCGCATTTTCGTTTAATGGGTCTTATTCATAAAACACAAGCATAACGAATGTGTAAATCGTACATAAACAACTATGTAAATTGTCTCATTAAATTCAGCTGGAATTACAAGCAATTTACAAAAATTTGTTCTGCTTGTGTTGCATGAATAAGGCCCAATTTGTTTTAGGTTTCAGAGCAAACAGTTATGGAGAGTCTAAAAATTATGCTGTTTCATGATATTATCACATTACAACTATCAAAAATAAGATAATTTCCAAAGCAGTTCTTTTTCAAATTTTCAGAGCATAGCCACAATATTGATCTATTTCTCTAACGTTTGGCATATATTATGAATCGAAATATAGAGCTCTATCTAGTTCGCTCGGTTACCATGTTTACAATATACCTAGATCTACTGCCATGTTTGAGCCACACAGAGGATGCGACAGACTCTGCAGGGTTCAAAGGCAGAAATACCTGTATACCCTGAGTTAGCACTTAATATAGATCTGCATATCCTTTATTCCTGTTTATTTTACATGCTTTGCATTCTGTAGTGTTTTTATAGTCTTCATGGCTCAATGTGAACTTTTGTTACACATGAGCACTGAAATGTTTACGATCTACAGTGCTGCATAAAGGTTCTTAGGAGAGCTTGGGGCCATTGTCACAAAGCACACTTAGACCTTGTTTTTGTTAAACAGGCACAGTATGTGCTGAACGTTTCAAATGTATTTTATAAACTTGGAATTTAGTGGCTGATTGTACTTTGCACCAGGTTATGCCATGTTCTGTCGAACCTGTCTGCGTTTGTTGCGCCATTGTGTAGTTAGTTTGTGTTGGTTTGGGTGAGGCCCAGTGTGTTAGGCCTGCTCTCTACACTAGCCTGCCCTGCCCCATGAGCGGATAGTTATCTCACATAGGAACCAAAGGAGAGATTAACAGCAACAATAGATTTCCATACAGCAGCAGGAGCCTCACTCATGACTCAGCACTGACCTTTAGTACACTTGTGTGCACTCTTATCTGTATGTGTGTGTCTTCATCTGTAAATGTGAGTGTCTAATACTTTATCCATCTGTGGATGTATCTGTTGCAATGGAAATCATAAGGAATTTAATGATTCCAATTCCATAACGGTTCCATTAATGGTCCTTTTTTGGGGGGTGCAATGCTTGTTGCATTTTCTGCCTTAAGCAGTCTGTTGCAAAATGATGAGAGACTTAAAGGAATAGTAGCCTAACTGATTTTCTAACCATGTTTGTTGCTTTATATACTCCACAGAATTTGTTAATACCCAACATGATTTTAACATGTTGTAAAATGGCCACAATGTTTGGCTTTTAGTAATGCTCAAACTTGCTTTATGATGTCTGTTTGAGTATATCTTATAGGGCTGCAACTAACGATTTTTTTGATAATTGATTAATCTAACGATTATTAGAACAATTATTGAAATGATTAATCATTAGCTCTTAACCGATTATTCTGCTTGTGCCCCGGCTTAAATGGTTGTATTAAACGTGCTTACTAACAATAAAGAGGAAAAACAAATAATCTTTTAAAAATACCTCTAAATGACATTCACTGAATTAAAGGAAAAACATTTTTTTTTATTACGTGTAATTCAGTAAAGAAGTTCACTATAAAAAAAAAAAAAAAAACTATTTCTATCAAGTGTTTTTGTCTTGTTTTCCATTTAAAATTGTCTAAAAATCCTTAAAACTAAATACATTTACTTGAAGCAACATATAAGATATTTAGACTTGCTTTAAGAGGATGTATCTTAAATATAAATATATTTTGTATATTCTTTTCACTTGGTTATACTTCTGCGAGTGCAGTAAAGACAAAATATACTTCTGTTCAAGATCTATTCTCTAATGTCTCCTACACACTACACGACTTTCAAACTATCGTGGTACTATTCATATTACACAACTGTCTGTCTTGTCATAAGTTGAGAAATAAGTTGTAACGTTTTCAAATTACACGAGGAATCGCCGACATGAGTGAACACATTACAAAACATTTCAATGTTGACGAATCCCCGACAGCTCTGCCTGGACTCCAAATTACGTTTCACAACAGAGTACAGAAGTGATACGAGATATGAAAACAAATGCATGATCATGTTATACATTTCAGAATATGATATGTATGTTTTTAGTCACCTAAAGGCACCCATTTGCTTATCTGACTGTCCAAGAGAATTGGTAATTTCTCTCCAACACTTCTCTTTCTCCACCCGGTTGTTTTACAGTTCAGATGAAACATCATATCTGGTGCTCCTGCCAATGTTCCACAAATTTTTCCTCCATTTCTTCAGTCCAATGAGACTTTCTTGATATCGCATCCATGCTAGTTGATGTTCTGATGTTCTACACAGGACTCACACTGAAACTTCCCATGCCCCGTTTCTTGCTCTCTCATTGGCTGTAGGTCAACACTGCAGTTGTATTCAGTCAAAACATATTTTACACTGCACGATTTGGAGTTGCAGATAGGTCCAGATATTTAACATGATAAATATCTTGCTGACATCTGCGACACGTCAAAATAAAAACTAATCAAAAACGTATTTTGTTGCAATTTATAATGGGTTGAAGACTTCCCTCTCTCAACTTTGTTCACTTCAATCCATCTTTATCTCACAAAAAAAAAAAACTCTTATTAAAACTGCGTATTGTCAATTTTCTTCATGATAAGAAATGCACAGTGACACATATATTAGGATTCAATAAGACGCGATGTATCACGTTATAATCTAGCTTTAGCAAGTGCAGGCTTGAGGGATGAGCATCCCCGCGACAGAGTGTGTATAAGCCGGATGCAGTTTCAGTCTCTCCCCCTTAGATCGGGTCATCTCATAGAAGAGGTCTTGACCGCATAGAGAAATTATAGTTTCGGAGTTTGTAGTTAATTACATTACGTGACATGCTTCTGTATTAATTGAACTTTAATAAAGCTATAATCTATTAAATATAACTGCATTTAAGATGTAACACCGGGGTGTTTCCTTTAAAGAACATAATCGGCATCGGCCAATATCCAAGTATATCAAGCCGATTATTAGGCAGGCGCATCTGTGGGCAGCCTAGTGTTGTTGTGGAACACGTGTTCGACACACGCTGCCCCTAGAGTCATTTTCCAGCAGAGTGAGCAGACCTCATCCAGTGCCTAAGGATGGAGCCAAGTTCCTTGGAGAAAACAGTAAGGATTAAATTTATATAACTTCTTTATATTTAATTTAAAAACTTTTGATATGTTACTGCCAACTTCAAGAAAACACGCGACAAACGCGATAGGCGACATGACGTTCGGCTACTTTGGATATTGATACCGTAGTTGAAGTTGCATTATCACAGCAGAAGGGTTGCTATCATGTCACAATAAGGAAGCAAGAATTTTGCAATTACAGACAGTGAATCTGAGACTTGTATTTGTTCTGTTTGTGTGTCTTATATTTGAGAGGGTTGTCACTCAATGCAGAGAAATAAGTAATAAAAAAGATACCAACGCGCTATAGGCTAGTGAAGGACTGGCTTTGGTATGCTCGGACGTTATCGGTTCTGCTGTCGGTCCTGGAGAAATTAAGAAAATACATTTATTATTGCTATAAAGAGAAAGTTATTTTATCTCGCCAGCCATTTCTATGTATAATAATATGAAACCATTTGTCTGTGATGCAATTTAGCAATTCGCAGTCAGAGAGAGAGAGAGAGAGAGAGAGAGAGAGAGAGAGAGAGAGAGAGAGAGCTAGCTCACGCGGTGCCACAGCGAGCACAACACGAGCCCTGCATAATGAGTGACAGAACGAAACATTCAAACGTAGCCTGGTTTAGATCTGTGATATTAGTCTTATTTTATTTTAGATTTCGCCTTCCAAAGATTATAAAAATAATATTTATACATAAGCCGCATTCTGTCTAGCACAACTTCCTTCACTGCAGTGCACTGACATTTCTCCCTAAAACTCAAACTTAACGTCAGAATCAGCACGATCGGTGATTGTTGTAAAATGCTACTGTTGCTAAATTGCGGGACGCGTTTAATAATAAAAAGAGCGCAAGAGATACCGTTCCCAAGGCGGCGCGCACTCCGAAACAGACAGCAACGAGACAAGCAAAGTATAGGCTATATTGGGTTTAATGTGCGCATCTAAACGATCAAATATACACAAAAATATGTCAAAACGACCGGCTTGGAGATTCACTTAAACACAGTTTATGTCTTAAATGGACGTAGTTATGGGAATAGTTGGGAGAAAATATGCTGCATCAGGAGCCTATTAGACTCGGTCTTAAAGGGGAAGCTGTCTAATAATAAACATGCAGACGATTGAGCCATTACTGCAAATCAAACAACAAAAGGTGAAGAGAAAATCACTTACAACTCTTGAATGAATAACTTATGCATTAATAAGCATTAATCTATCTATGATAAACTATGCAGTGTTATTTTACAATTGATTACTTTATTAGATTTCTTTTTAGACCACACCTGAACAGTAATGTTAGTAGACCTTCCTGAAATTAAATCACTGTGCCTATATAACGTTTATCTTAAAAAGAACCGTTAAGAATACAGTTAAAGTACCGGATCGATAAGCAGTATCGGTAAGAGTAGTAATACCATTAAAACCTTAACGATACCCATCCATGCCTGTGCTTCTCTTGGATGCTCTGAATATTGGATTACGTGTCTGGATTTCCCCTAAATTAAAGCTGCATTTGGATCTCAGCCTTCGTGTCTCGGAGCAGTTCGTAACACCTGCTTTGTTTATTTAATATATTTGTTATACTTTATTTATACAATATGTTTTTACATTATACATTTTTATTTAAGTCTACAAGTGCAGATTGGTCAAGTGTTCAATAAATGTATTTGTTGAGAAATTTTGTCTATCTTAAGTAATTATTTGTTACATTTTATCTTTCAAATAAAGGTTCAAATAAGAGGTTAAAAACAAGCACATATCGGCCAAATATCGGCCAAAATAAATCGGCAGCAATAATCGGCCATCGGCCGACCCGGATTTCAAAAGATCGGCATCGGCCTGAAAAAAACAATATCGGTCGACCTCTAATCAAGAGTGCTCCTGCATTTACTTGCTTGCTATTTTTATATAATTCCCTCATACTTCATACCTCATCCCTCATGCGATCTACATCACCTAAAGCTGTGTTGAAAGTTCAGAGTGCATCTGGACTGTGAGCTGTGTAATTCATCCTCAGTCAGGCGCAAACTGCAGTGCTACTCTCATGCGTCATCATTAGAGTTTAATGTGATCCCGTGTTACGTGAAATGAGATCAAACGACTATTCGGCAATAAAAAAAAATTTCATCATTTCAGCCCTAGTATCTTATGTTCTTTACTGCCATTTGTTGATAACAGAAAAACACATATCAATCACAGATAGTGAGTGCAGAACTGGCAAAGAAACAGTGGAGCGATTCTCTCGTATATGGCTTCTCATTTCTAAAATTGTCCCTTTTACTTGCATCCTGTCAGCTCCCTCTTAGTTTATGATGAAAAGATTCAAGGAAAGGAATCAAGGATGGACGAATCTAAGTGAAATATTTTTTTAAAATAAAATGTCCTGCTTATTTAAGCGTGATTTCAGAGCGTCGTCTTTTTCAGAGCTGCATTTCCACGGATGCTTGCTGTTATGTTGTTCAAATTTGAGTTATTGATCAATTAAGAATAAATCCTAATAATTCAAGATACACTCTCAATATGACAATTACAGGTAAAACAGTGGTAAAACATGAATTATAACTATTGTGTCAGATGTTAAGGGGAGGAGAATTTATGTATGCATCAGGTGCTTTGACCCAAAAGATTTCCACATCGAATCCACCTTCGCATCCTCGTTAATGCCTCTTCATAAAGCTTCCTCTGTCATTGGTTCAATAAGTTTTCATATAAACATGCACTCGATTAATGTCATTTTGCCATGTTTTGCTGTGTTTTTAGACACTGTAAAAGAACTGTTAAAACCACGTCGTGAGACACCTGTGTTCTGCCTTATTCATTGCACTACATCTTGCTTTTATCAGCGCAAGAATGTGTGTGTGTTCTGAATCAGGGTCAGAAATTATCAAAGGCTCAGGGCAAAAATGCAACTGAAGCATTACAAAAAGGACCCTGAAATTAAAAATGTGGGGGCAAATTTGTTTTTTCACTTATGATTTCTTATGTTATTTCGGATATATTTCCTTTTCTATTCTAGAGCTAATATATACACAACATGTGAAATTATTTGATGTACATTATAATTTATTGGTAACCGCTTCTGTGATTATTCAGGTTGAACATGTATTTTAAGGAATGTATTATCTGAAGTATTTGAAATAACACAATGACGTCATATGGTTATAAAAATATGCCCTCATAAATCAACACTCTAGGGGGCAAAATATTGACTTAATAGAAAAGTTCATTTCTGTCACTAGTCGAAATAGCCACTTTTAAAATGCTTTAGCCAATAGTTACATAAATGCTTAACATACTCAAGAAAATAATAATAATAAAATGATTCTCTTAAAGTCATCACAATTAAATGCTTCGGTGGTGTTTTGCTCCCCAAAAGTCTCTACAATAATTGTACACTTCATTACTTGTTCCCATTTCTGTGTGTACCCTGAGCTGACATCCTGCAGGTACATTATGTTTGAGCTCTCACAGTGGATGGTAAATCCAAAGGAAATGGGACATACGGATTCTGTATTATGGCAAATGCACCAAATCTGACACTTTTTTTCTGGTTATTATTGGGATTTTGATTCAACAAACTGCATCTGGGATTTCATTAATTTGCAGACAGTTGTTTTTTGGAACTATCGGTTATTTGAAAAATGCTATGGCGATTAGTTGCAGTTTATTATTATTGTTTTATTTTTGATAATTTCATCATTTCAAAAAAAGGCTTGTTTATACTAAAAAGTCCTGTGTTATGCACCAAATCTTTTTTCTGGTTATTATTGGGATTTTGGTTGAACAATAAATTGCATCTGGGATATATATATATATATATATATATATATATATATATATATATATATATATATATATATATATATATATATATATATATATATATATATATATATTAGGGCTGCACAATTAATTGAAATGAAATTGAAAGTGCGATATGACCTTTTACGATTATGAAATTGCAAAGTCTGCGATTTTAAATAAATAAATAGTCTGCTCCCTTCAAAGTTTATTTGCACTGCTCAGTCCGGTCTATATTAAATTAGAGGATTGTTACAGTGTTTTCAGAGCGGTTCTGTGCTCCACAACTCCCTCTCATGCTTAGAGTACCAGAAGTGCTCCGAGTTCCATTCCGTTTGCTTATGTGCACTAAATGCTTTATTTAATCTAAACTGGCAGGTCTTGCATGAATCGTTTTTTATTATTATCTGCGGTAGCAGCATCTCAGTCTCCGCAAGGCACAGGTATCATAATATCACAGAATACAAGATGAGGTATAATTCAAACATCTTTAATTAAATGATTGCTGAGCAAACAGCATTAACAGTAACACCTGTAGAGTCCAGAAACGGCTCTTTATTCTCCTGTCATTTGTTTAATTCACGAGAGAGTGTGTCGCACTTATTACACTCCCCGTGGAAACAAGTGAAAGCTGAACTAATATTACCAACATCCAACAAAATGAAAAGGAACATACAGTACATATAATAAATCTATATCAAATATTTAGTTACTATAATATAATGCATTGCTAAATTAAATATAATAAAATAGTTAAATTAATGGTGACAAACTAACCAAAATTTCACTTTAAATCTAATTTCACCAATGGGTTATCAGTTCAACTTCAGTTTGACATTAAGCCTAATTTATTAGGACCATCTTATATATCTTACAGTAAAGAATAGTTTGTATAAGCCTACTAGTTTTTAAGGCCTAGAATAAAGAGTTGCATTAAAATTTTGTGTATGCTGAATTATTCAATCAATCAACCTTATTTTTGACAGCAAAAACTAGGCATCAACTATGGTTTTACCAACAGGGAAATTTAGTTAACCCTCTGGTGTCTAAGGGTGTTTTGGGCCCTGGAGTAGTTTTGACATGCCTTAACATTTGTGCTTTTTTCAGTTGCTTAAAAACATATTAATGGCTAAAGTCTGATAACACTGTATTCAGCACAAACTGGGCTACAATAATGTGAGCAACATATATGTACAAGTTTGTATTTTTGAGAAAATAATGTTTATGCTGGGTTTTTGAAAAAACAAAATTAAGTCATTGTAATAAGGCCATATAACACATACTAAACATTTGTCCACAAGCCTTTTGAGAACTGGATCTCGTAGCATAGAGTTTTTGACAAAATTATGTGAAAACCATCCTGATCACTTATTCATACAAAACAATATACTAATTTAACTTTTGTAAGACAATTTTAGTGTTAGAAAGGTCATATGCGAGGAGGAGTGAACTATAATGAATATTGAGGTGATTCACACCTGAGGAGACAAAAGACCCCTCCGCTGGGACTATGAATGAGGAATGTGAGGAGACTTAATGATCAAAAATCAAGTTTTAACTAAAAAAAAAGTAGTCTATACATTTTCTTTACATAAAGACTTTACTTAATTTTATACCTACACTACCATATAAACGTTTTAGAAGAAGTCACCAAGAATGCATTTATTTTATCCAAAATACAGTAAAAACTTTTATGATAATGAGGCAGCATAAACATTAGATAAAATATATTCTAAACATTCATATAATTTTATATCATATTACATATCATATTTATATCATACAGCATACAATTTAAATAACTGCTTTAGCAAAAACGGCATTTAAATGTAATTAAAACTTGCTTATTAGGAGTCATATTTCAAATGTCAATACTCTGAATCCTGGCTGGCAAGTCTGGAATTAGTCCCACTAGTAAAATATGTACACATATGAAGTAGCATGTCAACTAATGAAAACTAAATGACTTAATCATCCGAAATTGTATCCTCGGCTGGATCAAGTCTCTCTTCAAAATACAAATGTTCATCGGAGTCCCGCACTTCTTCTGAGGAAAATTGTAACTCTTCTTCACTATCCAGGAGTTTCCTTGTCTGTGTATCATGCTGTCTTTCAAACGCACAGAAATTAACAAACTTGTTGTTTTTAAGACACTGTCGGGACGTGTACCATTTACCTTGATCGCTTCAGCACATTAGCGTATGAATGGCGCACTCTGCTGGTGGGTGTGATCACATTAGTGATAATTCACTGAGCCATTAAAAACTATACATCGCTATGTTTCATTCAGATTACATTGCAGGAGAATATTTGTTTCATGTTTGTGTGATAAGTATTCGCAGAAGTTCAGTTCATTTTTGTGACATGTTTCAGAAATATGCTCGTGAACACAGAGACTGCTGAAAGCTCACCCTTTTTATTTTCTGTATTTTACAAAAGCACAAGGTTTTGGTGTTGTTGTGAGTGTACACAAATAAAAGTACACCCTTTATAGTCTCTAATGATGACTTACACTTATCTGTATTCCCCAAAATGACAGAGTATTTTAAGTTGTTTCCGCTGTAATGACGAAAATATCCAGCAGGACGCACCGGCGCGTCCGTGGACCCCTGAGGGTTAACGGTGACATTGAGCAGAAAGCTTACATATAACCAGTTTTGACAGAGCTGCTGATAAAAAGTTAAATGTTCAGCATCGATTGATGAGATGAAAATTGGAGATCGGTGTCGTATGTTAAAATCCTGATTTGAGAATCCCTAATTTTCAAGTTGACTATTTCAAAAACTAATGATGATGATTAGTGGGCTAAGATCCTGTCACAAAATGGACAAAAACACGTACATGGTGGATGGTAACATTTGGATATGAAGAAGACTTTGTTTCAATGTTTATATATTTATTTGTTTGTGGTTGAACTGAAAAAAGGTCTCAGTTTGGTTATTTTTAAGAGGGCTAAAATGTGAAAACCCCAGTAGCCTTTTTGCAGTTGAACATGAGGAAAACCTTACCATCATAATCGCAGTTCAAATCACAATATTTTTTCGAAATAATCGCAATATGACTTTTTGTCCAAATCGTGCAGCCTAAATAAATATATATATACACTCACCTAAAGGATTATTAGGAACACCTGTTCAATTTCTCATTAATGCAATTATTTAATCAACCAATCACATGGCAGTTGCTTCAATGCATTTAGGGGTGTGGTCCTGGTCAAGACAATCTCCTGAACTCCAAACTGAATGTCAGAATGGGAAAGAAAGGTGATTTACGCAATTTTGAGCGTGGCATGGTTGTTGGTGCCAGACGGGCCGGTCTGAGTATTTCACAATCTGCTCAGTTACTGGGATTTTCACGCACAACCATTTCTAGGGTTTACAAAGAATGGTGTGAAAAGGAAAAACATCCAGTATGCGGCAGTCCTGTGGACCTGAAAATGCCTTGTTGATGCTAGAGGTCAGAGGAGAATGGGCCGACTGATTCAAGCTGATAGAAGAGCAACTTTGCCTGAAATAACCACTCGCTACAACCGAGGTATGCAGCAAAGCATTTGTGAAGCCACAACACGCACAACCTTGAGGCGGATGGGCTACAACAGCAGAAGACCCCACCGGGTACCACTCATCTCCACTACAAATAGGAAAAAGAGGCTATAATTTGCAAGAGCTCACCAAAATTGGACAGTTGAAGACTGGAAAAATGTTGCCTGGTCTGATGAGTCTCGATTTCTGTTGAGACATTCAGATGGTACAGTCAGAATTTGGTGTAAACAGAATGAGAACATGGATCCATCATGCCTTGTTACCACTGTGCAGGCTGGTGGTGGTGGTGTAATGGTTTGGGGGATGTTTTCTTGGCACACTTTAGGCCCCTTAGTGCCAATTGGGCATCGTTTAAATGCCACGGCCTACCTGAGCATTGTTTCTGACCATGTCCATCCCTTTATGGCCACCATGTACCCATCCTCTGATGGCTACTTCCAGCAGGATAATGCACCATGTCACAAAGCTCGAATGATTTCAAATTGGTTTCTTGAACATGACAATGAGTTCACTGTACTAAAATGGCCCCCACAGTCACCAGATCTCAACCCAATAGAGCATCTTTGGGATGTGGTGGAACAGGAGCTTCGTGCCCTGGATGTGCATCCCACAAATCTCCATCAACTGCAAGATGCTATCCTATCAATATGGGCCAACATTTCTAAAGAATGCTTTCAGCACCTTGTTGAATCAATGCCGCGAGAATTAAGGCAGTTCTGAAGGCTAAAGGGGTCAAACACAGTATTAGTATGGTGTTCCTAATAATCCTTTAGGTGAGTGAGTCTATATATATATATATATATATATATATATATATATATATATATATATATATATATATATATATATATATATATATATATATATATTTTGTAGTTTGTAAGGATAATATCCTTATTGAAGGTGCTATGTGAAGCAAAGCAGTGTTTGTCTAGTTGAAAAAATTCAAGCAAATTGCTTCATTTTCTGTCTTTGGATATCAAAATAAGCTCATGGCTGTAAAGTTTTCCATGTTGTGCCTCTTGTTGTGCCTCTCGTTGTTGAGAAGCTAGTTAGCTCACTTCGATGCACTACTGTGATGCAAAAGGTCAACTGGAAATTGTCTTCGTCACTTCCTCAGCTGACGTACTTTCTCCACCTATTCGATTACGCATGATGTCATGTATACTTGGACAGAAATATAAAGACTGTAGCTTGACTATGCAGAAACGGTCAGTAGTTCGATTAAAACTGCCCATGTAAACTTGATGTCATAATTTTTTGGTGAGCTGTGACTTTCTCACGCTTGACTTGGATTGAACCATGAGTCAAATGGAATACCTTTGTGCAGCCTTTGTCTTTTGTTTTATTTTTTGGAACTGGATAGTTTGTACTCCATTGACCTGCATTGTACGGATATACACACATCAAATCTCCATCAAAATATCTTTGTTTTCTCTGCGGAACTGAAACAAAGTCATACGAATATGAGATGGCATAAGGGTGAGTAAATGATGAGAATTAGCATTTTTGGGTGAATTAGTCCTTTTAAATATATATATATATATATATATATATAAGGAATAGGTTCTGAATAAGAGACTCTGGACTACCTGATACCATGAGCATGATATGTTTTGCATTATTCCAGGCTGTCATGGGAAAGCAAATAATTCACTTCCTGGCTGAGGTTTGGAGCAGGTAGTTAAATATCCCCTTAAAGCTGTATGTTGCTGCTCTTTTGAAGAGGAGGGACTATCCTCTATGCTCTGATGTAATTTCGTTTTTTTATTATTAGCAAAACATGCGTATATATACACACACACACAGAGCGAGAGCGAGACAAAATAGTGCAAATCAAATTTGAGTCTTTAAAAACTGTCCCTGGTTTGCCGTAGATATTTTATTATTGATTTGATAGACCTTTTTCTTCATGGTAACAATCAACATTGCTTTTGAATATTTAAAGTGTGTTATGCCATTTTGAAACTGTGTAAGCTTTGGAATTTGAAGATCTTAAATTAAGGCTTCTGCATGTTATAGCTAACCAACATTTGTATTTCCTGTGTGTGCGTTTTGTGCCTGTACTAACCATGGATGCATTTGTTCTTGCTGGATGGCGTGTGGCGTTGGTGTGGGGTTGGACATTGCAGGCATTGGTAAACTCTCCACTGCTGATGGCAAAGCCTTTGCAGATCCAGAGGTGTTGCGCCGCCTGACGTCGTCGGTAAGCTGTGCACTGGACGAGGCTGCTGCCGCCCTCACGCGAATGAGGGCCGAAAATACACTCAATGCCAGCCAGGCCGACAAGTAGGCATCTTTTCTCTCTCACACACTCACACACACACACACACACACACACACACACACACACACACACACATATTGTTTCTCATCCTACATCCACACATCATGATCTAACATTTATAATCAATCAGCTAGAATTACTTAATATCTAATTCTGAGACCAAAGCAATTCTAAAGATATTTAATGATTCTAAATGTCTCAGTTTGAATGTTTAAACCATACTTTAAATTGTGAGACCTTGTCAAGAACTCTAATATCTGTAATTTGACACAAGCAGCTGTACAGATCTTGTGATTCCTTGAGCCATCAGTTAGAGTATTTAGCTTAGCTTCACCTGCACAGTCGCAGTAATTGTAGTAGTCTGGTTATTTTTAGCCGTAGCCTGGCTGAGGCCTGCTCAGACGGCGATGTGAATGCAGTACGGAAGCTGCTGGACGAGGGACGCAGCGTCAACGAACACACAGAAGAGGGTGAGAGCCTGCTGTGTCTGGCCTGCTCGGCTGGATACTATGAGCTCGCACAGGTACTGTGTACCATTTTGCACACTCACACTAGTGCTTTGTGCTACTGCAGTAACGAGCACACAATACTTCCAAGCCTGACAGCATAATGTCAAATAAACAAAAAAAAAAATCATAACATATCAGTAGTTTTTAAAAGATGAAGTGTGCAATTTCTGCATCAATAGTGACCCCAAACAGAATGCACAAATAATGACTGTCCCTCCTAAAACTCACACCATAGGTTGAGCCAGTGTTATGGCCACCCCAATCAGACCGCTCAAGCAAATAGTTAGCAGTTTTGTTTGGTGCCTCTAGTGGAAAAGAAATTATGCACATCGACTCTCATTTTCCGTCCAAATTTTCATGTAAACATGCTCTGAGCTTCTCTGATATGTAGGTTGATCTGACTTTAAATAATTAATGCTTGTAGGTCTTGCTGGCCATGCAGGCTAATGTGGAGGACAGAGGGATCAAAGGAGACATCACGCCACTTATGGCAGCTGCAAGCGGTGGTTACGTCGACATCGTCAAATTGCTCCTAGTGCACGGAGCCGACGTTAATGCACAGTCCTCGACAGGTAATATTATAAACACCCTAGCCAGTGCTGTATACACATGAAGGGATGTTAATGCACTCAGTCTTAAAGCCTCACATTTAGACTTGGGCATACAGTACATTTACCTTCATGTTAACAACAAATACCTTCATTGCAGGTAACACAGCCCTGACATATGCGTGTGCGGGAGGCTTCCTGGATGTAGTAAAGGTGCTGCTGAAGGAGGGTGCCAACATTGAGGATCACAATGAGAACGGTCACACTCCCCTAATGGAGGCCGCCAGCGCAGGCCATGTGGAGGTCGCTCATGTGCTCCTGGAGTACGGCGCTGGAATCAACACGCACTCCAATGAGTTTAAAGAGAGCGCACTCACACTTGCCTGCTACAAAGGTGCACTCCAATGTATAATTGAGTACTATGAATGTTCACTGTAAATTAACATTCAATTATAACTGAACATGTTCAAACAAAGGTAAAAATATTAGAGACCGACCGTTGTGAAATGTCAAGCTATTCATCACACTCTTGTGTGCTATTGGAAGGACATAAATGAGATTAAATTACCATTCAAAACTGCATGAATATTCCAATAGCTGTGGAACATGTACATTTCTTTCTGAATAGAGGCTTAGCCAAAATGTGGACCTTAATGAGAAAATGGTACATGCAAACATGGTCATTGATTTAAAATGGAATATATAGTAGGGCTGGGCGATATGCAAAAAATATTTTCGCGAGATCCTATTATATCTTCAACCCACCTGCCGAATATCATGATTTTTTTTGGTTTTATTAATTTTGCTATAAAATTAAAATGTATTATCAAAGCTGTATTTTGCATACCACGGTTTCCTACATTGTTACATCAACTGTTCCTGCTATTATGATAATAGTAATATTTAGGCCTTGCTCATGTTTATTATTTTATTTTTTTTTAAGGTAAAAAAACTTAACACAAAAAACTTTTCTAAATTCAAATTACACTTTAAACTATGAAAAAGCAAATAATGAAGTGATCGAAAAATCGTATTTAACCACCTCCCAAAATCGTGTGCCTGCGTGTGTTCCTCCAAGACTTTGTGGTGTGGATCTTTAAGACATTCTTTAAAAGTATGAATAAACCAGCTCTTCGGGAAAATTTACAAGTTTGTGTTAACTTATTTGCTCTGCAAACTCTATGCAGGCTTTGGATTTTTAGGACACGAGTATTTCAGAAGGACCAGGGCAACAATTCAGTTGTGAGGATTGGTCCACTGGTTCATCCAGTTATGAATGAATTATTCAGTCACATGATTTTTTTGTATCTTGTATTCCTGTTAAATTCAATAGGAGTTAATTCGGGAAATGTGTTTCCATCATAGTGTATGCACGTTTCTTCTTATTTAATAAAACATTTATCCACCTCAAACAAGTGTATACGTTTTCCATGTGCATTTTGGAGATTTTATTCGCATCTTGGTGTTTCCATCCAGCAGATTTTATGCAATATCCTAAAATGCGCATAAAAAAAAAGCATTGATGGAAACATATCTATTGACGTCTTTTCTTTTATCTGTTCTTAAAAATATAATAGTGTGTTTCTTCAAGCACACATGTCTTTGTGACACAGCATTTCTTGTCATGTGTCACTCGGAGATGTCTTGCAGCTGGTCACCCGCCTGTTGTGGGGATGAGGAGCTTGTGAACTGGATTCAGCCTCGTCGTATTTTGCGGGTACTAGTTTCACACCCTGGTCACTGTTTAATATATTTGCAGACTTCCCAGATCCATGGTTTTGCCATTTTCCAATATTGTCTATCATCTGTTCACAAGCTGCATCGGGATCTTTGTAAGACATCGTCGATATCCGATTACATCGTCCTATTGCCCAGACCTAATATATATATATATATATATATCAAGTTTTTTTGGTTTTATGGTGGTACTAATTGACCGTATCTTCTCTGTCCCTCAGGGCACTTGGACATGGTCAGGTTTCTCTTAGAAGCAGGAGCCGACCAGGAGCACAAGACGGATGAGATGCACACTGCACTCATGGAGGCCTGCATGGTAACACCACCTGTTGTACACTCAGACCTTTTAGCTACTGTTTGTGCAGCTTTGTTTAGTTAGTAATTCACGGATGTGTCCTCTGTAGGATGGGCATGTGGGGGTGGCAAGGCTGCTGTTGGATAGTGGGGCGCAGGTAAACATGCCCGCTGACTCATTTGAGTCGCCACTGACACTGGCTGCCTGTGGGGGCCACGTGGAGCTGGCAGCGCTGCTGATCGAGAGAGGTGCCAACCTGGAGGAGGTGAACGATGAAGGCTACACTCCACTGATGGAGGCAGCTCGTGAGGGCCATGAAGAGATGGTGGCTCTGCTCCTGGCACAAGGTACTAGTCACTGCAGCACCCCCAGTTTTCTTGGTCGTGTGTTGGTTGGTCCTGTTTTGCAAATAGTTTGTTCAGCATTTATGTACTTTTAGTCTTAATCATTATAAACTATAAACTTGACATGAAAGGAATGTCTGGGGTTACATACAACTTGATACAACGCATCAACAGTTTTTCTGGCTTGCTGTTGATTAGCACCAAAATGTGGATTCCTCTCTTAGTTTGAAGTAATATGTGAAAACACAGCCATGTGAATCAGTGTTGGAATAGAAACATTTACAAAATCTCTCTGTCCAAAGAAATGTTCTTAATCTTTCCAAAAATATTTACAAATAAATAAATGTTGCTTTCACATTCTGTCTGCATAAGCAGTGTTTACATCTGGCATTCTCAGTCTTTTTTGGTTTAGGTTATAAACATTTCCACAGAAATAAACTATACACCTTAGAATATAATTCTATGAAAATTACATTATTTATAATAACACATTTGACAGTTTAGCCTATACCAAATCATTTTGGGACCCCTTAATTTGCTCAACGTGACTAATGAGAGGGCTGTGCTACAGCTTGTCGAATTCTGGCATTATAGTTGATTTCAAATCCACTTTGCATGGTTCTTGATCATAATTGTAGTTAAGTACTGAATCCTAGTTCACACAATTAAGTGCTAGCAAATGGTGGCAGCTACTTGGTGTACTCCGTGGTACTTCCACTAGGGATGCATGGGAATAACATCTTTTGAAGTGTCCTATCGCATGATCTCCTACATTTCAGATCATATTTTAAAGATGCTGCATAATGAATACATGTGTATAGCCAATGTCTATAGAAACAATTATGGACAAACAACTTCAAATAATAGACCAGTTCCCATGACCCCCATCTCCATCTCTGGTTTGCAACTCCAAGATTGAGAACCTCAGTTTACATGGAACAGAGTTCTACAAACTCAATCCACAGGAATTGCTTCAGTAATGCATAAACAGAAAACAATCCACCTCAAATGGATGATTTTAGCATTAACAGCCCCACCAACTCATCTCCCTGCTGAGTTAATAATGGCCATATAGACTAGAACTCAACCTCAATTGTTGTTCAGTGTGTGACCAGTGAGCTTCTGAAGAATTCTAAATACACGGAGTGTGTTTACATGCATGATCTGACACCCATTTTGCTTAGTAAGCAGACATTGTGTGTGGGCATGTAAACACCATGGTTTCCCTTTCAGGGTAAGGACATGAAATGTTTAAGCTAAAAATGGTTTACCTTTATCAGGGAAGGGCACGAACGGTTTAAGCAAAAAGCATTTGGAACACACATATTTTTGCAAATTCTCCTGATTTTGCGTTGCATGTAAATACCTTCACCTGGCTCTCATACCAGCTTATCTAATGTGCAAAAGCATTATATGGGTGCATGTTTACTTTTCAGTGAAATGCAGAGAATAACCCAATTATTTCAAGTTTCATTTAAACACTTTTCTTGTGTTGTCAAATTTGATTGAATATAAGCAAATTTTTGGTAGTTATCAAAGCATTGTTGTGCATATGCATTGTCCTGCTCTGATCCAACATTTTCCCCAAGCACATGCAAAGGCACATGTCAAATGCTTACAAATGTTCTCCATGGTGATTCTTTTATTGTATTTAATGATCTATTTCATATCTATAAGATGGTATATGCTTGCATTTTATTATTTTTTACAGCAAGTCCCATAGAAAACACACATTCAAAGATAAAGTTACCCCATTAATTGCATCCTAATTAAATTTTACAAATGTTAATGTTCGCACAGTGCTCCTGTTCTCATTTGAACAAGTTTTATATGACTGAATCAGAGAGAGGCATTGGTTCATCCATTCAAAAGCAGTCTGTAGAGTCAGCTAGAGAGACACCGCCCAAGTTGTATTTACTATAGAATATTCCTTAAAACAAAAAAATGAAATTTTACAATACAATTGTATTTTGTTGTTTCTAGGTGCAAATATTAACGCTCAGACAGAGGAGACACAAGAGACGGCACTGACTCTGGCATGCTGTGGAGGCTTCCTAGAGGTCGCTGATTTCCTCATCAAAGCTGGGGCAGACATTGAGCTCGGGTGCTCCACCCCGCTCATGGAGGCTGCACAGGAAGGGCATCTGGAGCTGGTCAAATACTTGTTGGCTGCAGGTGAGGCCTTGCATCCAATGCAAGTATTGAAAGAAGATGCTACCTGTGACAAAATGGAAATATTCACAAACCTCTTTCTCTGTTCAGAGGCTAATGTCCACGCCACTACAGCCACAGGAGACACTGCTCTGACATACGCCTGTGAGAACGGACACACAGATGTGGCTGACGTGCTGCTGCAGACAGGGGCTGATCTGGTTTGTGGATTTAATAATTTGCAGTTTTTAAGATTATATACAGTACTGTGCAAAGGGGGAAGTTGTGAAAAATGTATACGAGGATGTTTTTGAAAATAATGCTAAAAATCAATTTGATAAATCAATTAACTTCAAACAAAATGCAGTAAACATGATAAATAATTGGGGTACCTTTAAAACCGCAATAAATTGCTTTGGTACAATATTGGCAGATCAGTGTTTCCAAGCATCTTGGAGAACTTGCCATGTTAACTTAATGCAATTAATAAAAAAATACTACAATAACACTTAATCATGCCCCAGCAATCTACATCTTAAACATATATTGTTCATGATGCGAAATGCTGATAAAAAAAAACGGCGTGATGCAACAGTTCAAACAGCAATGGCCAAAGATGTCATTGGTACATAGAACAACAATTTCAAAATATTGCAGGTGGAATACAAGAACGCTATTTCGGGCAGATTGACTTGATTTTAAAATAAATTTCCTCTGGACTGTAAACCAGTGATCTGCTTAAGTTCAATGATATGGAAACAAAACATAGACTATGACATTTACAATATATAAAGCCAGTTTTATTAATATATATATATATATATATTGAATAATTTGCCAGTCTGACACAATAATATAATGTCTACCAGTTGTCTTTATTTGGGAACTTTTCTTAGCAAATATTGATATGCAATTAATTGGCATATCATGTAATTCAATTGAAGTTTTAATCGATTGACAGCACTTGTTTTAAATAATTAATGTCTGTTGCTGCTGACTTATTTTTTTCCCCTCAGGAACATGAATCAGAAGGGGGCAGGACTCCACTGATGAAAGCGGCCAGAGCAGGACACCTGTGCACTGTGCAGTTTCTCATCAGCAAAGGCAAGTTGTGAATGTTCTTGCAAAAAAAATAGTCTCTCCTTAGCGTTTGATTTTGTCCCATTTATCTATGTGTTATTTATTTTTTTTATTTTTTTTTTTCATTCTACTTTGAAATTCAATATGCATGTGCTTTGCTGCAGGTGCTAATGTGAATAGAGCCACGGCCAACAATGATCACACAGTGGTTTCTCTGGCTTGTGCGGGAGGCCACCTGGCTGTGGTGGAGTTGCTGTTGGCCCATGGAGCAGACCCCACCCACAGACTGAAGGTGAGTTTAATATTGACTCATTAAGAATGACATGACCCGACCCAGATGCTAAAGGCTTCGATGCAGTCAAATGACCTCTGTTAAATAGAGTCTGATTTTTTCTGCTCACAGGATGGCTCTACGATGCTGATTGAAGCTGCTAAAGGTGGTCACACAAATGTGGTGTCTTACCTTCTTGACTACCCAAACAACATTCTGTCAGTCCCTGCCCCAGACCTGTCCCAGCTTACACCTCCCTCTCATGACACTTCTCAGGTAAGCTCCCAATATCTGTCTTGGCATCACTATAAATTACCCTGTTACAAGTTTAACTTTTCCCTTGAGAGATAACGGGTACTTTTTATATGACATGATTACAGTTTTATTAAATAGATAGTCTATTTTATATGTGCAGGCCCCTCGAGTCCCATTCAAAGCCCTGGCTATGGTGGTGCCCCCCCAGGAGCCAGACAGAGTGCCCTCCACCATCCCCACACCCCCACCCGTTACAAACAAAGGTTAGTTTGCTCTCAAATCCTTGAGAGAACCTTCAGAGAGTAGTGATGTCATTTGGATAGATCATCATAGAATGTCTAGTAGAGTTATTCTTGTCAACTGGATGTGTATGTCTGTTGCTCACTCAAGTTTTTTCATCAGTAATCTTATGGTAAGTAACTGATGGAGATCTGCTTAGAATGCCCAAATGTCTTGAGCTTCAGAGAAATGCAACAGTTTTGACAAAATTAACTACTAGACAGTTTTATAATAGTTTAAATTAAATACTGGAAGAGCTGATTAGCATGGTTTTGGGATTGATTATTTGTTTTTTTTCTTTTAGGTGCATCCAAACAGAGGCTGAGCTCCCTTCAGAGCAACTCAGTGGCCTCAGGTTGCCTAGATGCTGACCTGCTGCCACCCTTCCACCCTTACCAGCCTTTGGAGTGCATCGTCGAGGAGACAGAGGGCAAGTTGAATGAGCTGGGTCAGCGCATCAGTGCCATCGAGAAGGCCCAGCTACATTCGCTTGAGCTTATCCAGGGCGAGCCGCTCACCAAAGACAAGATTGAGGAGCTGAAGAAGAGTCGCGAGGAGCAAGTCCAGAAGAAGAAGAAGATCCTGAAGGAGCTGCAGAAGGTGGAGCGGCAGCTACAGCTGAAGACACAGCAGCAGTTCACCAAAGAATACATGGAGACCAAGGGGCTCAAGGAGGAGCTGGGCCTGGCGGCAGGGGTGGAGATGCCCGGCACCCCCCTGCCACTGCAAGCCACACAGCTGGGCACCGACTCCGAGAACGAGACTAACCTCAAAGAGGAGGACCACCGACCCACCCTGACCGATGAGGAGGAGGAGGAGGAGGAGGAGGAGGAGGAGGAGGAGGATGATGATGAAGAGGAGGAGGAGGATGAAGAGGACATTGACTGTGCCAAGCTGCCACAAGTGGACACCATTCTCTACAGAAAGGCAACACAGCCACCACAGCCACCACCACCACCTCCACCTCCTCAGAATCAGGTCCTCCAAAGTCACCTGCTGCAGACCAGCTTTGTACCCATCCAGCCTTTGGCCACACAGCAGTCCACAGACTTCAGTAATGCAGAGTACCCAGGAAGCAGTAGTCCAGACCTACAGAGAATGTTGCTGGGCCAGCAGCTGACGGGGTTGGGGCCGGGGCTTCTCACACAGGCACCCGACGGACTCATGGTAGCCACGCCTGCACAGACACTCACAGACACGCTTGATGACATCATGGCGGGTGAGCTCACTGCAACTGGATCAGCATTTGCTTTCCTTCAGGATGTCAGTCAACCATTAGAAATTGATTAAATGCATTGTCTTGGCAACTGAAATTTAAGAAAACTTCTTAGTTTTAGTCCATGTCTGTAAGGTGTATAGCCCATATATATATATATATATATATATATGTGTGTGGCATACCACTAAAATTTGACAAGTAATATTTAGGAAATATACACATTTAAAATGCAGTCTTTAATATCAAAAATATGAATGACTCATCTTTGCATGTGTGGATGTTTATATTTTCTTTGGCCAATAAAACCAACTTATACTTGCAAATCATGGTACATGGCTGTGATGTAAACTAAATGTGATTGGCTATTTACAAAAAGGAACAAGTCTGTTATGTCACATGATTCAACTGAAAAGAAATTACACACATTGGGCCATTGCATGGTGTCTTTAGCTTTAGACCTCATCTCATTTAATTGCTTTTTTCTATTTATGCAGATTTAGTCATTTAAAAACAAGAATTCATTATTAAAGGTGCTCTATGTAATAAAACAATGTCTAATTCCATGTTTCTTCATTGCAGCTGTGAACAGCAGAGTGCCTGTGGTAAACACTACAACCTCGCCTACTCCTCAACCCTCCGCACAGACGCCCATCAACACAGTCTCCCCATCCTCCATGCTCCCTCTGTACCCCTCAGTCGACATTGACGCACATGTAAGACCTTCCTCTTCCCTGTATGTAACATACAATATACATACAATTTTCAGTGAGTGGAGTGCGAATAGACAGTAATTTTTGTTAAGTACTGAAAGTATTATATTCATTCTTCTCCCTTCAGACTGAGAGCAATCATGACACAGCACTGACGCTGGCCTGTGCAGGTGGCCATGAAGAGCTTGTCTCAGTGCTTATTGCACGTGGGGCTAACATCGAGCACCGGGACAAGAAGGGTAAGAGACTCATTCGGATGTTCTCTGAAGTCACAACAGTTTGGCAAAATTAAAGAGATGTTAACATTCTCTTGTCTCTCTATACACAGGATTCACTCCCCTAATCCTAGCTGCCACTGCTGGCCATGTTGGTGTTGTGGAGATCCTGCTGGACAAAGGTGGAGACATCGAAGCTCAGTCTGAGAGGACCAAAGACACCCCTCTGTCCCTCGCCTGCTCGGGCGGCAGGCAAGAGGTACCCTCACTTGGCTCACCGTTTTGGACTAAAGACAAAAGCCACACATTTAAAAGCTGCTTTCATTTTTAGAATTGAAATTGTGTGTAATGACTATGACCTTTCATTGTGCTGAGAGACTATTCGTTTTCCATTTTAAAGGAAAGCTGTATGAATAAAGATGATTACTGTCTCTATTATCGCAGGTGGTGGAGTTGTTGTTGCTTCGTGGTGCTAATAAGGAGCACCGTAACGTGTCTGACTACACCCCACTCAGCCTGGCGGCCTCAGGGGGCTATGTCAACATCATCAAGATCCTCCTGAACGCTGGTGCTGAGATAAACTCCAGGTCAGAACACAAGCCTACACACACCCATCGACGTGTATTAAGAGAAATAAATGGTGCTGTAAGCATTTTTTTTTTCTTTGTGAAATTACATGCAAGAATGCCCCTATTCCCTGTCAGATGACATTGAAATAAGTGCCATGAAATATCACATGTGTCTCTATGACAGCGCTAATCTCTGAACAAAAAAATTGTCTGCGTTCAGTTTGAGAATGCTATTTTGCTACTGTGGCTTTTAATGTCACTGTACCTATACAAGGTCTGTTTAAATGTTCAGGTTTGTGCACATCAAATTGCATGTTTATTTTTCATACCTGTGATATTAAAACTCTCTCCTGCTCTGGTCTCTAAGCATCTCTGGGTGTATGTGCGTATCTTTTTTTTTTTGGAAAAAGGGGCCCATTCAGCGTCAATGTCTGGTGGAAGTTCTAGGACTATTAAAATTGCTTACAACACCTTGAAGACATACTCATTTTAAGTTGCAGTGTAACTCTCTCCCACTGGCCATTGCATAAACCCATGTTACTCTTTCAGGACTGGCAGTAAGCTGGGCATTTCTCCACTAATGTTGGCGGCCATGAACGGCCATGTGCCTGCGGTGAAGTTGCTTTTGGACATGGGTTCTGATATCAATGCTCAAATCGAGACAAATCGCAACACGGCACTGACCCTGGCCTGCTTTCAGGGTCGGGCAGAGGTTGTCAGCCTGCTGTTGGACCGCAAGGCCAATGTGGAACACCGTGCCAAGGTTTGTTCCCACCTAACTTCCTGCACGTATGCCTATGAATATGTGTATTCATATCTTCATATGAACCTGAGATAGTCTGGCTTTAAATATATACCATATGCCTAAATTATGTATTGTTGTAGGAATTAAAAAAGGGAATATGCTGTTTTGCCAGTTTAATACAATGTTACTTAAGTAAAAACTAACACACTGTTTAACTAATTGTCAAGGTTGACTTTGAAATGCCTCCTTGGGTTATGCTAAAGTTATAGGAATGTTCCAGGTTCAATTCAAGTTAAGGTCAATTGACAGCATTTGTGGTATTGTTGATTACAACAAAGAAATTATTTGGACTCGTCCCTACTTAAAAACATGAAAAGAAAATTGTTACATTGGGGAACTTACAATGGAAGTCGAATGGTGCCAATTTTTGTAGGGTTTAAAAGGCAGAAATGTGAAGCTTATAAATTTATAAAAGCACTTTAATTCTTCTGTTAAAACTGTATTTTTTCAGCTGTAAAGTTTAAATTGTTGT
Organism: Xyrauchen texanus; assembly: GCF_025860055.1. NCBI lineage: Eukaryota > Metazoa > Chordata > Actinopteri > Cypriniformes > Catostomidae > Xyrauchen > Xyrauchen texanus. Next base: position 21,740,177 of record NC_068309.1, on the reverse strand, counting down.
TTTTACTATAATTTTTGAGTTTTAGGATTTACAGCATTATGTCTTCATGGCAACAAAGTTATTAAATTAGATTGAAATTTACACAGAATAGCTATTTTATCACATTATTTTAAAAAGAAAAGGAGGGACATGTTAACCCTTTAAGCTCTGAAGGTGTTTTTAAAGATTTCCCATTTCAGTGGCATACCCAAATAATAAAAAAAAAAAGGATGATTAAGTGTTTTGTATCATTAGAAAGAAAACTTCAAATTTGTTTTATGATATAGATTGATACATTCAGTGCCTCTCAGCCTAAGAAACTGCTGAAATATGAAATCATATTTGTTTGATATATTTTACAATACATCTCAGGGTGTAAATAAGGTGGCTCCGATGTTCCTAATCGTGTTACTATGCAATCAAAAGTTATAGCAGTACAAAAATAATTTATCATAGTGTCCAAAAGCCTCTCCAAAAAAAATATAACTCATGCTAACTCAACAATAATTAAAGGTTTGCACAGTATGCAGACACTGTTTTAGTAATGAGATTTTACAGAATGAGTGCCATTTTGACTCGATGAATATGTTTACATGGACACCATTGCGAGAGAGCAGCGTTCCCGTTTATGTGCACTGTATAAGCAGCGCTACACTTTACTCTCGTATACACGCGGCTCAGTCAGTTTGCAGCTTTCTCCACAGCAACTTAATTTCCCCACGATACTTGTGTAACTGACAAACATTGCATCAGTGAAAGACTTCGCTAGTTTATTCTCTGTTGCTTTGCTTTATTTCCAGATATTCCAGAGTTGTTGCAGTGTTTCCTTTTTTCTTCTTTTTTTTCTTTCTTTCTTGGATTTTCTCCATAATTTGGAATGCCCAATTCCCAATGAGCTTTTAAGTCCGCGTAGTGACTCACCTCAATCTGGGTGGCGGAGGACAATCTCAGTTGCCTCTGCGTCTGAGAACCTCAATCCACGCATCTTATCACGTGGCTGGTTGAGCGCATTACCTCGGAGACGTAGCACATGTGGAGGCCCATGCTATTCTCTGCGGCATCCACACACAACTCACCACATACCCCACCGAGAGCAAAAACCACACATAGTGACCAGGAGGAGGTTACCGCATGTGACTCTACCCTCCCTAGCAACCGGGCCAATTTGTTTGCTTATGAGACCTGGCTGGATTCACTCAGCACACATAAAATCCCAGAGTTACATAAAACTCTGGGATTCTCTCAATGTACCAGTGCATACATGCGAACGTGAGGGAGCGTCGATATTTTACATCGGTGTGCGTAAATTGTTGTGTGCTTTTCCCCACTGTAGTCCCAGAAATGTTAAATTATTTCTGCTATGTTGACTTGTTGGGCTCCATTCTATGACGTTTGTTATCCTGTCTGTCCACGCACATGCAGACACCTCAAAAACCTGTAAGAATGCCGCTTATGTGTTTACATGACCACATTATGCTGCGTTCTCTGGGAGAAACCTAGGTGTGTTAAACCGCTTTCTCTTAATCCCTTTAATGGTGTAACGAAATTGCCATTCTCGTTTACATGATGTTTCAGAATGCCGCTTTCTGCAAAATCACTGGAATAAACTGTTTTCATAAGTGCATGTAGTTCCATACCACCCTCAGATCTAAAACCTACCATAATCTCTTACATCAACAACAAATGGCAAACTGAATGGGATCAATGCATTACAAGCACATTGCATGAAATCAACCCTGTAGTGGCAAAAGACACATCTTTAATTTCAGTAATCGCTTGGATCAGATAATTTAAACCTGTTGCCGAATAGGACATTCCAGACTCACACATATGTTCCTAATGTAAATCTACCATTATGCACCGCATGCCAGAATCCACTATCCTTAAAACATATTTTTTTAATTGTACTGGTTATGCTGATTTATTTATTTTAGGAAATTATTTTACTCCACTAACACTTTTGAAGTGATTTTTAACAAAGTCAACTCCGAATCAGTTTTAGAGTTCTTATCAAAAATACATTTTAAAAACCTTATATACTCGTCTCCACATTTTTATATATTTTAACTTGTTTTTCTCCATGAAAATAGCCTTGGAAGCTGGCATGGTGCAAAATCACTAAATAACTAACTAATTTAAGTGCATGCAAATGTGGTCAATGAGTTTGCATAATTGAGTTTGTATCATTTACATGGTGCCATCTCCTGGTGGACAAATGTAACATTGTGCTTTTTGTGGATCATCTAATGATCTATGCATCTGATTACCGTGTGTGTGTGTGTGTGTGTGTGTGTGTGTGTGTGTGTGTGTGTGAGCTTGTTTGAAAGATAATCACCCAATGGTATGTGATATTATGTTTTTTTTTTTTTTTTTTTTTTGTGAAAAAGCAGCTTATAAGCAAAACAAACATAACTGTCAAAGACAGATATGAGTAAAACAAATAGGCTGATTGTATTCAACTCTGAGTTTTCCAACAACATATGACACATATTTGATCAGTTTGATGTTTTTACTGATTGCAATATGTACAGTGCAATTTCTTTTTATAAATTATAAAAACGGAACACTTTTGATTTGTCTGCAAATTTCAAAGCATTGTTCAGTTTGTCCAATTGTCTACATGCATTGTAAAGTGTAGCTTTCAAACGATAACTTTTTTGTGTTGGTCAAGACTGTAGTTATTCATATTTTGACGATAATTTTCTCTCGTGGGCTTGCATCCAAGCTTAAAGGGTTCAAATAATTTTTTGTTGTAATCAACATTATGCCACAAATGCTGTCAATTGAGCTTGACTTGTATTGAACACAAAATATTCCTTTAAAAACTAGACTTGAGTCGGAGCACAATTTTTTTCTTTATTGAAATGTAAAAAACTAAATGCTAACGGGACCTTTCCTTCCACCAGACGGGCCTCACTCCTCTCATGGAAGCTGCATCAGGTGGTTATGCTGAAGTTGGCCGTGTCCTGTTGGATAAAGGGGCAGATGTCAATGCGCCTCCAGTTCCCTCCTCTCGCGATACCGCTCTCACAATTGCTGCAGACAAGGGTCACTACAAGTTCTGTGAGCTTCTCATCAGCAGGTGCGTCTTTATGACTGTAGTACTCAAAGTTTTCAGTGCCAGTCATTCTTCATAGATGAGTTTCCCTCACAACATGTAAGAACTTATATAATGTTTAATCTTTGGCACTGCATTAATCATGCTGCTTTTTCTCCTGTTTATGCAGAGGGGCTCACATTGATGTGCGAAATAAGAAAGGGAACACCCCTTTGTGGCTGGCTGCTAACGGAGGCCACTTTGACGTGGTGCAGCTGTTAGTGCAGGCTGGAGCCGATGTGGATGCAGCTGACAACCGCAAGATCACTCCCCTAATGGCAGCATTCCGCAAGGTAAGCAGTTTTACCATGGAGTTCATACAATTAATGGATTTTTTGACTTGTGATTTAATGCCACCAATGCTGTACTTCTCTTTGAGAAGAATATACAAGATGGAGAATGATTGATTAAGAATACACATCCATGAAGCAGTGAAATGTGTCTGGCATGTTTTTAGGGTCATGTGAAAGTGGTGCAGTACTTGGTGAAGGAAGTCAACCAGTTCCCGTCTGACATTGAATGCATGAGATATATTGCAACTATTGCAGATAAGGTACAAAAGACCATTGCAAAAGACAACTGCCTTTGTCGTGATGATTTAGAATGTATCCTGGGAAGAACATTTCCATGGCTTGATGTTCTTGTAAGCCTTTTATTCATGGATACACATTCCACTCTGTAGGAACTGCTGAAGAAGTGTCATCAGTGCATGGAGACCATTGTCAAAGCCAAAGATCAGCAGGCGGCTGAAGCAAACAAGAATGCTAGCATTCTGCTGAAGGAGCTTGATCTGGAGAAGGTTAGTTTTGTCTTCAGATGTTTGCCATGATAATCATATGCTTGATGAGTATTAAACTAACTCGCTACTGATTGAGGATCTTGCTGTTAGTCATATTGTGCTGCAGAATGTTGCATCATGGTGAATACATTTTTTCCCGAACTTTTTGACAACAGTCTCGTGAAGAAAGTAAAAAACAAGCTCTAGCAGCAAAGCGAGAGAAACGAAAGGAGAAGCGCAAGAAAAAGAAGGAAGAGCAGAAAAGGAAACTGGAGGAAGAAGAGGCCAAAGTAAAAGAGGAGTTCTCTGAGATGCAGGATCAGAATGATGACTCTGCCGAAGGTGAGAAATGCTCTCGGAAGTTCATGTCAAAATGTCATATAGAAAATATAACTTTTTTCAGTATTTAGCTTAGTCAGTGCTTCCTGTAGCATCTTTTGAACTCTTGTCATTGTTTTCCTACAGAGGTGGAGGTTCCCATTGAGCCCCCAAGTGCTACCACCACCACAACTATTGGTATCTCTGCCACCTCCATGACCTTCACCAACACTTTTGGTAAAAAAAGAGCAAATGTGGCCACCACGCCAAGCACCAATCGCAAGAGCAAAAAGAACAAGACCAAGGATTCTCCTAGCGAGCCAATCATCCTTCAAGACCCACAGGTGGCACTGGCGCAGCAAAAAGCAGACAAAAACAAGATCCACGGAGAACCTCGCGGAGGTGGGGCACCGGGAGGCACCAGTGACTCTGATAATCTGGACAGCACTGACTGTAACAGTGAGAGCAGCACCGGCAGTAAAAGTCAGGATCTTGCAGACCCACCCTCATTGTCGTCCTTTTCATTCACTGCCCCTTTGGGCTCCCACCAGCCCCAGAACGCAAGTGAGAAGAGACAGGGGCCCTCACTGCAAGGCTCTCGTGATGAGAGGGTCACCGTGTCTATCTCCAAACCACAGCAAAAGTAAGAATTGATCTTCTGCTTGTCACTGCTCTATGGCTTATTTTGCCATTCAAGTAAAAAATGCAGAGAGAAGAAGATATTTGACAAATCTTAGCCATTTTCAATTGTTTATTTTCAGGAACATTTTTGTGAAAATTTGGCTTTCATTTGCAAACCATTTTGAATAGCAAATTTTATAAAGGGGTTTGTTTAGGTCGCTATTGTGATTGAATCAGTAAAATGCCAGTATAGCACATTTGCGTTTTGCTGCTCCATGTGAAAAATTGTTCATGGAGAGAAAATTAAATATCTTGCTGTTCTCATTTGCTAACAGATTGTTTGAGATCAACAGTGACTTGACCCCCAGTTCCCTACCCTCCTCGTTCAAGACCATTTCACTGCCTGTCACCTCGCCCAACAGTAAGATGAATCTCACTAGCCCAAAGAGGGGCCAAAAGAGAGAAGAGGGGTGGAAAGAGGTGGTTCGGAGGTGAGGGGTGCACAAATATTAATCTTTTTTTTTTATTTTTTTTTTATGTTTTTTTAATTTATTTGTTTATACCTTTTTAATTGTGATTTATCATTTCTACTCTAGATCCAAGAAACTCTCTGTCCCTGCTTCTGTGGTGTCTCGGATCATGGGTAGAGGTGGCTGCAACATTACGGCTATCCAAGATGTTACGGGTGCACACATTGACGTGGACAAGCAAAAGGACAAGAATGGAGAGAGAATGATTACAATCAGGTACAAATAAGTGACAGTCCATAGAAAATGTTGAGAGGAGTAGTGAAAGTCTGGCAGTTGTGAACATTTTTATTTAGTGGGAATGTTTTAAAAATTAATGCCATACATTTTTTAATGATCAATTAAATTCATAAAAAGTGGAGTAAATATAAAAACAACTGAATCAATATTTGACTTGACCACCATATTTATTTTTTATACGGCACCCATTCTCCTAGGTACACCTTTCAATGTGGTTTGTAGATTTTTCAAGCATCTTGCCACATTTTTATGTATTTAGGCTGTCTAAGTTGCTTCTGTCACTTCTTGTAATCTCAGACTGACTTAATGAATTTGAGATTCAGGCTCTGTGAAGGTCATAGCATCTATTACATGACTCCCTGTTCTACTTCTATTCAATTCTATTTCCAAAAGACTATTGACACAATACAGCAAAATATATAAAAAAAAAACATAAGACAAATGTTTTTCTAAAACATCTAATGTACCTTAGACTTTTGCACAGTGCTGTGTATAATTTCTTAAATGTGCTCACTTGCAGAGGTGGCACAGAGTCCACAAGGCACGCTGTGCAGCTGATCAACGCACTGATCCAAGACCCTGCCAAAGAGCTGGAGGACCTGATCCCTCGTAACCACATCCGGCCACCTGGCGCCAACACCAAAATCAGCTCCACCTACACAACATCCACTGGGGCCACCAGCACTACTGCAGCCAGTTCAAAAGGCCTGCCATCTGTATTGCCCACATCCAGCATGTCTTTTCAATCCTCCACTAACTCAACAGCTCAGCAGGCTGGCAAATTGGGAAAAAGTGTGTCGCAGGGTGTCAGGCCTCCCTTCGTTTCTTTGCCACCACTTGCTTATGCTCATCCTCAGCTGGCCCTTCTTGCAGCCCATACTATGCATCAGATCCGCCACCCTCGTTTGCCCATGGCGCAGTTTGGCGGCACTTTCCCGTCCTCCCCCAATACGTGGGGTCCATTCCCTGTACGTCCTGTGAGCCCTGGTAGTGCTAACAGCTCCCCCAAACACAGCAATAGTTCTCTCACACGCTCCGCCACCTCAGCTCCTGCCCATGTTGATCACCATGCTGCTGCTTTGTCCAGCATCTCTGCTCTCACTGCCTCTACCACCTCTCCCATAAGTTCTGCACCTACAAACACCCCCACGCCTTCCTCTGTCAGAAAGCAGCTTTTCTCAGCAGAGCCCAAGTCAGGGGCTGGAGTTGCTGTGGCCAATACTGGCAGCAGTGCTATCCCAATGCAAGTTGCTGCCTCTCCCTTCAGCTGCGCTTCCACCACACCCACAACCCCTCCGCCTGCATCTGCGCCCATTGCTCCACCCTCACAGCATCTTCCACCCACCAAGCCAGAGCCAGCAAACCTCAGCACCCCCGTTAAAGAGAAGCCCATCACAGAGCTTTCTGCACCCCTTGTAGGAGCTCAATCTGATGGCTCCAGCCCCTCTGCTCCCCTGCACTTCACTTCATCTCTGTCGGGATCCTCGATGGTGCCTGTGCAGCCTGAGAGCCGACAGCAGCTTCCACCACAGTTTCCCTCCGGCACAGAACCCTGTTCCTCTTCCTCATCTCAGCCAGGGTCATCTCACCCTGTCACACGTCTGCCCCCTCCCACCTGCAGCAGCACAGTTACTAACACCAGCAGCACCGTACCTCATTACGCCACCCCTGGTGTGTCCCCACGCATGCAGCCACCGACACACTACTACCCCATGTCTGCAAGTGCCCTGCAGGAGCAGCAGTCTGTGTTTGTGCCTCCAGGAGCTTCACAGGAGCTGCTAAAACAACCACTGCAGCAACAACAACAGCAGCCCAGCCTTGCTCCAACAGGGATGCCCCCTCACTCCCTTCCAATATCCTCCACCATGGGCATGATGAACGGCTCTCAAATGCACCTGCACAGCGGAAAAGCGCAACTGCCCCCCAACTTCGGCCCAGCAGCTCTCTTCAATCACTTCAGCAGCATCTTCGACAACAACCAGGTGGGTAACAACCAGGTTTGGGGGGCCTGCCATCTACCTGCTCGTACCCCTCCTGAGCAACCCTACAGTGCCCAACCTAACACTTACATGGGTGCAATGGGGCAAATGGAAAATGTAATGCCATGTCCTGATGGCTCGAAAGCTCCAGGGTATCGCTGCTCTTCACAGAGAATGGTCTCCAGTCCCATTGGTGAGTGTTACCTGTAAACAATAAGCACTCTTGCTGAAGACCTTTTGTTTTTTTGGGAGATTGTTTTTTAGTAAAGCACTTGTGTTTTCTCTAAAACACAGGCATGCATCCAATGGACCCCACAGGCAACTCCATGTCTTCATCTGCTGCTCTCACCAGCTTTACCACAAGCATGTCAGCCAGCCCTGTGTTCCTGCACGGTCCAGCTCCTGTGGGTGCTCCCTCCTTTAGCCGCCAGCACTTCTCTCCCCATCCCTGGAGTGCCTCCAATTCCTGTATGAAAATAAAAAAAAGTCCCTTTTTCAAGATTATAAATCATGTTTTCTTCCTGATGTTACCATTTTTTCTATTGGATCTTATCAAATGTTCTTTGTTTTGCATCTGTCTCTCTTCATGTCTAAATTATTGTGGCTTTTTTAGGTGAGTCTCCTGCGCCGTCTGTGTCCTCTGGGGCATCCTCGCCTCATTGCACATCTACGGTGACTCCCGCTCTGATCCAGGCGAAACCCAGTAGCTCAAACCAGCAGGACCGCAAAGTGCCCCCTCCAATTGGAACTGAGCGTCTGGCCCGCATCCGACAAACCGGCTCAGTCAGTCACACCATGTTGCCCACCAGCTACACACCACCAGTTGGACAGGGTGGCATCTGGTCTTTTGGAGTGGGCAGTGCCTCCGGTAAGTCTGCGGCTGAGACATACTGCTAGTCAGTTCAGTAGTCAAAATGTGAAATGAGATTGTTTTTGCTTCAGTAACCCATAGCAATTCTCCGATCGATCTGTGGTCTCATAATTTGTCCAGTAACATAAAAACATTGACCATGTTGCAAAAGACGGGCGATTCCTTCAAGACTTCAGCATCACTGTTATGTCATCACGGGTGTGTAGGAACACAGTCTGAGTTTTGTAATATAACAAACTTGATTCGGGAGTAAAGAATGATGCAGTGTGAGTGGTATGGCGAATATGAAAATCTTGTTCACAGTGTGTTATAACAATGCGACTGAGGGGTCTTTCATTTCAAGACCCGATTTTATGGAGTGATAGTATGTCCCAAAACTTGCACACTTTTTTTGCTACACACTAAAAAGTACACACTTTTTCATCATAAAAAGAGTACCCACTTTAAAGACATAGTCTAAGTAGGTGAATTGGGATACGACATCAGTCTCTGCCGGGCTTTGGTATCATAATAATTACTCTGGTTACAAGATGAGCCATAATTGAAACATCTTTATTAAATGACTCCCAAGCAAACGGCATTAACAGTAGCACCTGTTGAGTCCGCTAACATGTGCTTTTCCTCCATTCTCCTTTCATCTCTTCCCTCACAAGAGAGCGTGTTCCGCTCATTAAAGCTCAAAGCAGAAACAAGTGAAAGATTAACTAATATTACCTACACTGAATAAATGAAAAGGCAGGGAATATAGGTTTAAAAAAATAACATTTCCACATAATATTTAGATAATATAATATGATGCAAGACAAATTGAGAAATTAATAAATAAAATATCAGTAGTAATAATAATAATGATGATGATATAAGATAAATGACAATAACCAAAACTCAGATCCCTATGGGTTATAATTTCGACTTTAGTTTGACACTAAGCCTAGTTCTTTATAGGGTTATCTATCCTAATAGAGAATATTTTGTGTAAACCTACTTGTTTCTAATGCCTATTAAAAAGATATTATTTAAAAAATTAATATTTGTTTTGTTTATTTGATTATCTATAAACCAACCTGTTGACAGCAAAATCTAAGCAACAGCTGTGGTATTACCAACATGATAATTCAGTTAACAATGACAGTGAGCCAAAAGCTTGCACATAACCAGATATAACACGGTTAATAAAATAAAAGGTTCAATGATCGGACTTGGCCTATCAGATAACAAGAACATTGCTAATCTGTAACTGCTGTAAAGATCCTGATCGCAGCATCCCTAATAACCCACTATGCAAAATGTGGCGATCTGGGAAAGGTAGGTGAGTTAATAAATTAATTTCTGTTTCTTGATAACAGAGACAATGTCAGGCTGGTCTCAGCCCCTGATGGGAGGGCCAGTGATGCACCAGCAGATGCAGGAGCAGTCTGCCTTCTCCCAGCACCAGGCTATGGAACGAGATGACACTGGGATTGTGGCTCCTTCTAACACCTACCACCAACCCCTGCCCACCAATTTCATGGATTTTCCAAAGGTGTGGTAGTAACTAGTTGGCACACCCTGCAATGTGACACATTCTTTAAGAATATTATTTCAATTCCAAAGGTTGTCTTAGCTCTTTTTTCCTTGTCTATCTAAAAACCTACAGTTTGTAATTTTTAGTTCAGTCCAAAAATAGAGATTGGCATTCATAATTTTTATTGATGAATATTTGTTTTGGGATGACTAGGGTCTCCCAATGTCAATGTATGGTGGCACGATGATCCCTCCACACCCTCAGATGGCGGAGGGTCCTGGAGGCCATGTATACAATGGTATTCACACATCTGACCCTGCCTGGAATCCTATCCTAAAAGTTGTTCCCAACTCGGCTGAAAATTCAGACCCACAGCAGGTAATTGCTCTTAGTCGACCATGCTCCTGCTAGAAGTGAAAGCAGACATTTTAGTTTTTAATTTTAGCTCCTTTTGCTGTAATGTAACTCTTTGAATCCTTATTGCAGGTATGGCCAGGCACTTGGGCCCCACATGTGGGAAATGTGCATCTGAATCATGTCAACTAAACACAGTGATCGAGAGGCCTAGGGGCAGTAACAAGAAACACGTTAATAAGAACAAGATAATTACCTAATTACGGAGACGTGGTATTAACCTAGATGTGTCCCCCAAAAATGTTAAACAAGTTATGAAATTTGAGAGATGGACACCCTTGATGTGCCTAACTAAAAAGAGAGAATCTAGTGTCGGATTTAATGAGTTTACCACGGTCTATGAACAAATCGATTGCCTGTTCAACAGGATACATTCTGAGTAGTATAGCCATTTTGACATATAAGCCCCATGTAAAAGTGTTCTTGGTCGGCAGGGCTCAATAGGACAGTGCGCTATTTATACTTGGCCAAGAACTAGATTGCATAAAGAGTGAAATCAGACCTTTTAGAGTGGTAAATACCTGTATAATTGTTTACATACAGAAAAAGGGTTCAAATGAGAGTAAATTTCATGTCGTATAGTGGCTCTACTTTATGTAGCCTGTATTAATGTGAAATATTTACCTTAATATTCAATAAAAAGTTGGAAATGTATCTGGTGTCTGAAATTTTACTTTGATTGGTTTATACTGTGCGCTGTTAACTGAATGAGTGTGAGGCACATTGCCAATCCTGGATAGAGACATAAAACATACTGCAGTGTAATCAATAGAAAGAAAATATGGTAAGAGTATGACCTACACTCACCTAAAGGATTATTAGGAACACCATACTAATACTGTGTTTGACCCCCTTTCGCCTTCAGAACTGCCTTAATTCTTCGTGGCATTGATTCAACAAGGTGCTGAAAGTATTCTTTAGAAATGTTGGCCCATATTGATAAGATAGCATCTTGCAGTTGATGGAGATTGTGGGATGCACATCCAGGGCACGAAGCTCCCGTTGCACCACATCCCAAAGATGCTCTATTGGGTTGAGATCTGGTGACTGTGGGGGCCATTTTAGTACAGTGAACTCATTGTCATGTTCAAGAAACCAATTTGAAATCATTCGAGCTTTGTGACATGGTGCATTATCCTGGTGGAAGTAGCCATCAGAGGATGGGTACATGGTGGCCATAAAGGGATGGACATGGTCAGAAACAATGCTCAGGTAGGCCGTGGCATTTAAACGATGCCCAATTGGCACTAAGGGGCCTAAAGTGTGCCAAGAAAACATCCCCCAAACCATTACACCACCACCACCAGCCTGCACAGTGGTAACAAGGCATGATGGATCCATGTTCTCATTCTGTTTACACCAAATTCTGACTGTACCATCTGAATGTCTCAACAGAAATCGAGACTCATCAGACCAGGCAACATTTTTCCAGTCTTCAACGGTCCAATTTTGGTGAGCTCTTGCAAATTGTAGCCTCTTTTTCCTATTTGTAGTGGAGATGAGTGGTACCCGGTGGGGTCTTCTGCTGTTGTAGCCCATCCTCCTCAAGGTTGTGCGTGTTGTGGCTTCACAAATGCTTTGCTGCATACTTCGGTTGTAACGAGTGGTTATTTCAGGCAAAGTTGCTCTTCTATCAGCTTGAATCAGTCGGCCCATTCTCCTCTGACCTCTAGCATCAACAAGGCATTTTCGCCCACAGGACTGCCGCATACTGGATGTTTTTCCCTTTTCACACCAGTCTTTGTAAACCCTAGAAATGGTTGTGCATGAAAATCCCAGTAACTGAGCAGATTGTGAAATACTCAGACCGGCCGTCTGGCACCAACAACCATGCCACGCTCAAAATTGCTTAAATCACCTTTCTTTCCCATTCTGACATTCAGTTTGGAGTTCAGGAGATTGTCTTGACCAGGACCACACCCCTAAATGCATTGAAGCAACTGCCATGTGATTGGTTGATTAGATAATTGCATTAATGAGAAATTGAACAGGTGTTCCTAATAATCCTTTAGGTGAGTGTATATTTTCTGCAAGACCATTCAATGATGGTTTTTTTTTTTTTACACCCAAGCACGATTTGTTTTGCCAAATTATATTGTGGTTTTTATACCATTTGTCCCACCGAAGCACTTTCCTAGAACTCTTGCAGTTAGAAGAGTTTACATTCCAGAAAGTGGCTCTAAACATTTGCTCACTATCAAGGGCCTCTGCGTTGCTTTGCACTGGATGCGTTCATCCTTCTGCTTGAGCTGATTTCGGTAGTTTGCAGCACATGAGATATCTCCCTCAAACACTCCAACATGTGGCGCACACAGAAGCGCAGTAGTGCATCAGATCGTGCAAGACAACATCTACAGCGATACCTTAGCTTAGGTTCAACCTTTAATAGAAAACATGTCAACCAGCTGAGAAGCTTCGTCGACCTGCCCGATTCCAACCCGCTCCATCAGTGATAATACCTGGTCGCATGTCCCAGACTGCTACAGTCAGAATCCAGGAGGAACTGTGTTTTCAACATCTCCCGGTGGGTAAGATGCAGACGTCTGTTTCTCTTGCATGGATTTGCATGAATGTATTTAAATGACTTTAGTACTGTATATTTATTTTTTTGAAATAGTTTTATTAGTTTGTCACGTTGACAATCACTGTGTGTTTGGATGACACAAGTTTAAATCTGATGTTGACATCTCAGTCATAATTAAAGTCACCATTAAAGGATCCGTAACCTTTTATGTGAATGACGGATTGATTTAAAGGGATTTCTGTAAATCTTGAACATATTGACAAACCATGTCGCGCCACATTAACAGTCAATATTGATACTAGGTGGAAGTTCACATGTAGAAATTGTATTTATGGAATATTCCAGGTTCAATACAATTTAAGCTCAATCAACAGCATTTGTGGCATTACATTGATTAACCACAAAAATGTATTTCGACTCATTTGTCCTTTTTAAAAAAAAAATGTATCTGGGTTCCAGTAAGGCACTTAAAATGGAAGTAAATGGGGCCAATTTGAAGACTTTAAAATATTCATGATATCAGTGTGATAAAATGGCTCAAGAAACTTTTCTGTGTAAAGTTATAGCCAATTTTACAACTTTGTTTTCATGACGATGTAATATCATCAAACCCTAAAATGACTAAAAAAGATTTAAACAACTTTACAGCTCAAATAATACATGTTTAACAGAAGAATTAATGTTTGTGATGTTATATAATGATAAACCTCACATTTCTGCCTTTAAACCCTCAGAAAATTGGCCCCATTTACTTCCATTGTAAGTGTCTTACTGTAACCTCCTCCTTTTCTTTATAAAAAAAAAAAAGGATTGACGAGTTGAAATTATTTTTTGTTAATCAACATTATCCCACAAATGCTGTCGATTGAGCATCACTTGTATTAAAGGAAATATTCCTTTAAAGTCATTATCATTTGCACGACAATTGAAATTGTCTTGTGTTAAATAGAATTGTTATTGTATTCATGTTTGTAAAAAAATATGAATTGTTTTTCTTTCTAAAGCTAATTTTGTAGCTATCTTATGCATCCTAAATATACACAAAGAAGGCACTAATTTCACAAAATTATAGCTTGATTGGAAATGACAAAAAATATTTTTCACGTGTGATAATTACCTTTATTTTTCTGGTAGCATTTTACAGTAAAATTCCATTTTATAACAATAAACAATAGTTTACATGATCTAGCAATGAACAATACTTTTACAGAATTGATTAATGTTGGGGAGGTTAACAACAGTTAACAATTTAATATTCTTTTTCTTCATTTTAACCATTTTATTTGTTTTTTAATTAATTAATACTTTATTATTTCATGTTCTTAATTGGTTTGCTTTTTTGTGTGTCTTGTATTTTCTTTAAAATATATTTGTAAAGCACTTTGAATTGCCATTGTGTATGAAATGTGCTTTATTAATAAACTAGACTTGGTTAATGTTAATTACAACATATAGTAATACAATTTTAAGATAAAAAGTTGTGTATGTTAACATTAGTTAATGCACTGTGAACTAACAACTGAACAATTATATATTTATTTTACACAGATTAACAAATGCTGTATTATTTTAACGAAAGGAACCTTATTGTAAAGCATTACCATTTTTCTTTGTTTGCTTCACACATCTTGTGTAAATATAAATCATGCTCTTAACTAACACTGTTGTCTCCTTGGTAAACAATCACACTAACTTGTCTCAAGTGTTTATCTCCAGAGGTGTCTGGCATATTGTCAAACACATCTCTGTTGTTATCTAAGAACTCTTGAATCTCTTTAAATTCTTGGTTTGGATACACTTGTTTGACTCCAAAAACAGTCGTCATTGCAGTACAGTTTTTCAGTAACTCCAGCAGTTTTGCAAAATGTTCCTGCTTAATGTTGTTCTTGGGTTACTAAAGGACATCTAAACGGGATGCCTTGATTTCTTACCTGTGTGTATTTAGACAGCACCCCCCGTCAGCTCTTTATCTTGTTTTCATTACTCAAGATGAGCAAAACAACTCCACAGGCTAAAACTAGGGTGACATAAGATATTTTTTTCCTGTATTTTTGGATTGGACAGAACTCAAAAACACAGGAAGAAAGTCCCTTAAAAGAAAGAATGCTTTGAACTTGTGCCAACTTTTCTGAGGCCGAGCCTTCAAAGTTAATATTGATATTTCCCCTGCAGGGACACGTATCATCTATGATCGAAAGTTTTTCTTGGAATGTCGAAACTCGCCGATTGCATGCACCCCACCCTGCTGCCTCCCCCACATTCCAGGGGTCACCACACCCTCAGTGAAACCCCAGGGTAAGCCAGCATTGCAGGACTATGACAGCAAGGATTTCTCTTGTAGTAGACTCATGTCCACGCTCAAACACACTTATATCGCATCTTATGTCGCAAGTGCCCCAAGAAGCAACAACTCCATCTGATTTCTCGCACATGTAGCCCAATGAAGTGTGTTTGACTGTAGCTTGTGCAGTCATTTTCGATTTCAGCCTTAAGCAAAACCTGAGGAACCGGCTTAAGCATATTCTTAATTTATTGCATCATCTTCTGTGTGCCACAAGTACTCAAATACACTTCAGTGACATAGTTATAGTCATCTATTAGAATGCAGTGTGTGCAAGAGAATGTTTAGTGTATTTCACGATTATAAAGGAGGATCACTTTACGGTTGTATACAGTAACATTTGTTTAGCCAATCTAGGCTTAAGGTCACTCTTCAGTGTGACTGAAGCCACTTCATGAGAAAAACAAACAAATGTGCATTTGACCTTCTCAGTGTTGGCAAGCCTGATGTCCATATCAGGGGAATATACACAACGTTTGTACCATGTTTCACGCGATAGAGGTGACAACCCTTTGAGCCCTCTAACCTTCCTTCTCTCTCCGTCTCCTCAGTTGATGACAGACAGTTTATGATGGATATGTGATGGATGTCTCCAGCTCCTATGGTAAATTTACTGTTTCTGCCTTTTCTACCAGTGCTCATGATCTGGGAAAAGAACACCCCAACTGTGGATTCCTGTGTTATATTATCTTTAATTATACATTTCTTGAATAATGAAATGCTCAGAGCAAGTGGCTCTCTGCTGTGGAAATGAGTATGTTTGTTTGAGTTTGGTGGAATTTAAGGTGAAAACTTGCAAGTTGTAGCCTCTACGGTTTTGAGGTTTAATTTCAGCAGTTACAGTTCAGTACCTTTTAGTTTTTGCACTCTGGATATAATAAGAACATTTGGAATAAAATGCTAACAAAATGTATCTCTCTTGGACATGTCTTTCTTATTTAAAATGACATCATCTGGTGAAATAGTTTATGCGAGTTGTGGGTCATGACCAGGATGGAAAATTAACACCTGGTTCTAACCAAAGGTGGTGGTTGTTTTTTGTTTGTTTTATTGGAGTGGCTGGTGAATTTATCTTATCAACCAGCCACTGTGGTGGGTGACATGTTTTGGATTGGCTTTTGACAAGAAAGAAATACTGTTTAGAAACTCAATGCATTTCAGTGCTTAAAGTAACCCATTTGTTCACAATGCAAAAAAATCAATACAAAGAGTACTGGAGTCTCAATCACTCTTTTCTCATTTCTCAAATGTTAAAAAATAGATGACGGCAGTCACATATACTCAATGACCGCTTTAATAGGAAAAACTGTACACCCACTTATTAATGCAATTATCTAATCAGCCTATCATGCAGTTTAGTGCATAAAATCAAGCAGATATGGGTCAGGAGCTTCAGTTAATGTTCACATCAACCATCAGAATAGGGAAAAATATGATCTCATTGATTAAGGCCATGTCATGAATGTTGGTACCAGATGGGCTGGTTTGTGTATTTCTGTAACTGTTGATCTCCTGGGATTTACATGTGCAACAGTCTCTAGAGTTTACTCAGAATGGTGCCAAAAACATCCAGTGACATTTGAGTATTGTTGCTGACCATATGCATCCCTTCATGGCCACAATTTACTCATATTCTAATGGATAATTCCAGCATGATAATGCACAATGTCACAAAGCAAAATTTGTTGCAAACTGGTTTCATGAACATGACAAGGAGTTCACTGTTCTTCAGTGGCCTTCCCAGTCGCCAGATCTGAATCCAACAGAACACCTTTGGGATGTGGTAGAACGGAGGATTTGCATCTTGAATGTGCAATTGACAAATCTGCAGGAACTGTCAGATACAGTCATGTCAACATGGACTAGAATCACAAAGGAATGTTTCCAACATCTTGTGGAATAAATGGTGTTAAAAATTGAGGCTGCTTTGAGAGCAAAGGGAGGTTCTCCACAGTATTAGTGTTCCTAATAAAGTGCTTAGAGAGTGTATATTTTATTTATCTCCATAAATAATGTATTTTGAGCTTGATAGAATTCTGTGAAGGAAACGACCTTTTTAACAATAAAAAAGACCACCTCTTTTGTCTTGCTAAGACTAATTTACTAAAAACCTTTTATGCAATGTTACGTAATTCTGCAAAATTACAGCTTGATTGTAAGTGTTGCTCAATAAAATTATTCCGCTAACAAGTTATATTTACCTTCAAATGTATTGTTCTTCAAACATCACTTGTCTCAATTTTCACCTCAATCATTCTCTTCACTGACACTTTTGTTACTTGCTAAACAAACTTCTATTAATTTTGGGAGAAACAAATTGGGGTAAGAATTTGGGGCGGATGAAGATACTGTGCGCAAATATTAGAATAATGTAAATAAAATATCTGAATAATAAAATTAGTCCACATCCCAGCCTCTGTTTATGCTGTTAGGGGTATAACAGTTGTGACCCGGACCAGATATGGAGAAAGAAAACCAGGAGTCGAGAAATTCAATTAAAGAATCAAAATTTACTGAAGAATAGTTTGCAGTGAAATTGGTAGAGCCAGCGGCAAAGTCTCACGAGGAGATCGAAAGCTAACTCGTACCTTACACAAAATCTTACATCAATTATACCATTTGCAAGGACGTACATTCCATTATTTTACTCCTGATTGGCTAAAAGAACAAAGTCACAACATATAGATAGTTAAATGGCCTATCAACATTAATCAGCGCACTTGTCATCCGCGCCCGAGATTTACGTCTGAAGTGACCTCGCAGATGGTCACGGGGCGTCTTCGAGTCGGCCTGGTGTGCACCCCTGGTTCAAAACCTAGGCAGAAGGTCAAACGCACACACAAAACACTGATGAACGACAGTCCTTCTCTGGGCACAAGACAGCTAGAGCACACATTATCAGGCCATTTAAACCAAAACAGAGAGATAAAATATTCACTCCTCGGGCAGAGGAGAGGGTTGAAATAACATACATTTCTTCCCTAAAGAAATAATAAAAGAAAATCACACTTCTACTATTCAGGTATTATTACATAGGACTTTAAACCATATAATTAGTCATGGAAAGGTAACAATCAAACACAGAATACATCTGGAACACATGTTTAACGCATTCCCCCTGACCCCCTCCCCTGAGAGGCTGGAGAGCGTCACAAATAAGCTTATCCCCCAAAAGACCTTCAGCCGACGTGCAGGACAGAGAGACTCTAGAATGTTCCTAAAAGAGACTAATTAACATTCAACACACATATGATTCAAAGTATATTTCAGTTATGCATAAGAAAATAGAATTGATTATGTGATCATGCATATAGTTAATTCATCACTTTATTACAGAAGTTAAGCAACAGAATACAGATAGATATTGATATAAAAGGAGATATATATATACAGTGAGGAAAATAAGTATTTGAACACCCTGCTATTTTGCAAGTTCTCCCACTTGGAAATCATGGAGGGGTCTGAAATTGTCATCATAGGTGCATGTCCACTGTGAGAGACATAATCTAAAAAAAAAAATCCAGAAATCACAATGTATGATTTTTTAACTATTTATTTGTATGATACAGCTGCAAATAAGTATTTGAACACCTGTCTATCAGCTAGAATTCTGACCCTCAAAGACCTGTTAGTCTGCCTTTAAAATGTCCACCTCCGCTCCATTTATTATCCTAAATTAGATGCACCTGTTTGAGGTCGTTAGCTGCATAAAGACACCTGTCCACCCCATACAATCAGTAAGAATCCAACTACTAACATGGCCAAGACCAAAGAGCTGTCCAAAGACACTAGAGACAAAATTGTACACCTCCACAAGGCTGGAAAGGGCTACGGGAAATTGCCAAGCAGCTTGGTGAAAAAAGGTCCACTGTTGGAGCAATCATTAGAAAATGGAAGAAGCTAAACATGACTGTCAATCTCCCTCGGACTGGGGCTCCATGCAAGATCTCACCTCGTGGGGTCTCAATGATCCTAAGAAAGGTGAGAAATCAGCCCAGAACTACACGGGAGGAGCTGGTCAATGACCTGAAAAGAGCTGGGACCACCGCTTCCAAGGTTACTGTTGGTAATACACTAAGACGTCATGGTTTGAAATCATGCATGGCACGGAAGGTTCCCCTGCTTAAACCAGCACATGTCAAGGCCCGTCTTAAGTTTGCCAATGACCATTTGGATGATCCAGAGGAGTCATGGGAGAAAGTCATGTGGTCAGATGAGACCAAAATAGAAGTTTTTGGTCATAATTCCACTAACCGTGTTTGGAGGAAGAAGAATGATGAGTATCATCCCAAGAACACCATCCCTACTGTGAAGCATGGGGGTGGTAGCATCATGCTTCACAGTAGGGATGGTGTTCTTGGGATGGTACTCATCATTACTACTGTGAAGCATGGGGGTGGTAGCATCATGCTTTGGGGGTGTTTTTCTGCACATGGGAGAGGGCGACTGCACTGTATTAAGGAGAGGATGACCGGGGCCATGTATTGCGAGATTTTGGGGAACAACCTCCTTCCCTCAGTTAGAGCATTGAAGATGGGTCGAGGCTGGGTCTTCCAACATGACAATGACCCGAAGCACACAGCCAGGATAACCAAGGAGTGGCTCTGTAAGAAGCATATCAAGGTTCTGGCGTGGCCTAGTCAGTCTCCAGACCTAAACCCAATAGAGAATCTTTGGAGGGAGCTCAAACTCCGTGTTTCTCAGCTGACAGCCCAGAAACCTGACTGATCTAGAGAAGATCTGTGTGGAGGAGTGGGCCAAAATCCCTCCTGCAGTGTGTGCAAACCTGGTGAAAAACTACAGGAAACGTTTGACCTCTGTAATTGCAAACAAAGGCTACTGTACCAAATATTAACATTGATTTTCTCAGGTGTTCAAATACTTATTTGCAGCTGTATCATACAAATAAATAGTTAAAAAATCATACATTGTGATTTCTGGATTTTTTTTTTAGATTATGTCTCTCACAGTGGACATGCACCTACGATGACAATTTCAGACCCCTCCATGATTTCTAAGTGGGAGAACTTGCAAAATAGCAGGGTGTTCAAATACTTATTTTCCTCACTGTATATATATGTATATATATGTATTGATATATCTGAAGAGCCAAGGGATTTTGACCCTCACCCTTCAATGCATTTCAGACTATGTCCTTTAAGTCATTTTACATATCAGTGGGGCAGTTAATGGTAATATTGAAAATAATAAAAATAGTGGTGCTGTGTCAGGTCTCAATATCTTACTGACACCAGAGTTGTTCTCAGCAGATCAATATAGCAGCAGCAACAACAGTTTGTCCTATCTGACGTCAACCAGGGCATAGTACAATACAGCAGCTACTGAGAACCAAACACTTTAGTCATGTGGGAAAGACTTTTGTTAACACCCAATAGAACACAATCAGTCCATCTGGACACCTTAATGTCACTGTAATAGGCACCCTATCTTTAATATCAGTAGTTCTTTTGTTTGTGATAAAGATGCCAGAACTGTGCCATCTTTATTTTTGCACTTTACCTAATATTGGATCAAGCAGAATGGTTTTAAAATGCGTATGACACAGACATTTTTTTTTCTCGTTCTCATTTAAGGTCATTAACTGTTACGGTGATGTAAGGAAGTATTTCCTTGGGACTATAATGAGCTCATGGGACATGAAGTTCACATGCCAACCACTTACCCTTCAAACCTCTATTCAAACATATTTTCATTTGCACTGCTTATATTGGTGGCATCTTTGTCTTTTCACCCATAATGTTGTGAGTCCTCAGCATGTACTCAATTGGTGTGAATTTGGCCTAACAAATACTGTCCTTTTCTGAAATATACTGTCAATACTGAGAATAATAAAATGTCATCAGAGCAGTGCACATCTGTTCTGTCCTTGAACAATAACCAGTCCTTCTGATAGCAGCTTGTTATTCATGCATTACTCACAAATGTGTTTCCTGTTAAATATTTTCACAATTATCATAAAGGCTCTGGGTTACAAAGCCATCAATTGTATCCATTAAATATAATGCTATAGCATTATATTTAATACAAATTCAAATAAGTTATATATTAATAAATGCCTCTGAATTACTGACTGGTTAAAAACATAATTTTTTCAATACGTTGTAAGTTCTGAGATCATTTGTTTATTTTTTATTTAATATAATTTTTCATTTTGAATATGAATGTTGGTCAGTGTCAGTTTGGTTGAAGCATGATGTCATGTGTAATAGTGAGACCGGCTGATAGTGTCTTTGGTAAAGACAAACCCACCTGTTGTTTTGTTTCACACCCTCCTTATCACGTTCTTCTTGTCCTTGACCTTGAGACCCCAACTAACAACCCTGGAAGTTATGTTGACTTGATATAACCACCATCATGTCATGCTTACAGCAGCTGCTCTCTGCTCAAGTTTCTAACTTTTTGGGCTTTTCTTCTTTTTTTTCAGTTGCAATTGATTCAGTTTGATTTTGACTCATTTTGATTGAAGACAATCAGTCATTCTGAAACCTTTCCATTCTTTGTCAAACATTACAAACGTCATTAAGTTCAGGAGTCTTTCCACCAGTAGGCCTACAGGGTGTCTGATTAAACCGCTGAAATTCACACATTTCTATGCATGTTTTTATTATTAATATTATTAATTTGAATATATCTCCTGAAGTGACTTAAAAACGTGTAAATGTTCTCATGGTTCAGTCATGTGCTGTATGTCAGTCTGTCACATGTGGGATTCTAACCCCCATCTCACTTATACTCCGCATAACTAGATCACATTTCATTCTCTCAACAAAGAACAAACCCAGATGCCTCGCAATCTGTCCACGTGCCAACATTAGGATACAACGGGGCTAAAGGTCCCCCAGGGTAAAGGGTACGCTTGATTTTATTTTCTCCCAAATCACTAAACAGAAACAGAAACTACAGTACTTTCCTGAACACCTATTTGTCTCTTTACAATGCAAAATATTCCTGATTAATTAGATCTTTGTATGCAGTAAGTTTCTTTCTTTTTATTTTTTTTTTTTGAGGTAATTTGATCTAATATTTAATCATTTTCAACATTTTGCAAATTTATGTAGCTATTGAGAATCCCTTGAATTATCACACTTATTCTGAGACAAAATACTTATTTATAATTTTCAGTTTTGCACAAGGTGATTAAATGAATGAATAAATAAATACATAAATAAAAATAATAACTGTGCAATAAGTTAAAGCTGTCCTTTTACTTATAGGACAGTTATTATTTTATTTTTTTCATCCATATTTGGTGACTGATCCAGTCACAATGGAGATTCATTTGTTTATACAATACTTGAGATGTTATCCCTTTCTACACTGTCATCTAGTGGTTATAATGTAAACAGGCCATGAGTTTTACATTTCTAAATGCTACACTAGTTATACAAAAATAAAAAACCAAGGATTTTTATTTATGTATTTTCTTTTTACGAAGGAGAAATTGCTGATATGCGTTGCAAAAACTTTTCGATTCAAAGAGAAAATCTTTTTTTTTAATCAATATTGGCTACGTTTGAAATAATTAGTTTGTTGTCGCTTGACATGTTCACAGCCTCCAATCTCCGAGTGTAGACAGTGTATTGTCTTAAATCACAATAATACTATTTACGACGAGGATGGGATTCGAACCCACGCGTGCAGAGCACAATGGATTAGCAGTCCATCGCCTTAACCACTCGGCCACCTCGTCACTCTAACATAATTGTTATGAATTAGTTTACTTGTTTGCAATACTTATACAGACGATCCTCCAATTAATACAAAAAAAACTAAATATATGGTGCATCAGTTCTTTGTGGCCAAAGTCTGCCCTCTGTTGACGTGAGACACACAGATCAGCCCTTCTGGTCAAACTCTTCTTTGTGTAACTGTGCAGTTACAAACAACATTTATGTCATGGATTCTCCTTGCCTTTCCTGTTCAATAGCTGCAGAAAAAAGTGTTTCACACAATATCAGATTTGAAGGAAAAACTAACATAGTACAGAACACATTCCAGTCATACATTTACTCACACTCATGTTGTTCCACATGTGTCCCATTTGACTTTCCGTTGATCACAAAAGTGGTTGTAAGGCAATGTATAAATCTCACAATTGCTTGAGATTTAATTGCCTTTATTTTTTTATTTTTTTACCCACACATTAAAGGTGAATTGTGACTGACACTGTGATTTTGCCTAACATTAAGTCATATGGATTTGGAACAATATGAGGGTGAGTAAATAATGACATAATTAAACATTTTGGGTGAACAATCCTTTGAACTGACACAAAAAACAATGCATTGAGAATACAATAATCACAGAGACATCCTAAGCTATGTTTCAGGATCAAATACTCACTTTCTTTAGTTGGCAAAGGGTTCTTTTCTTTGGTGTCTGTCTTCCTGAGTTTAGTTTTATCAAAGGTTGTAATTTCTGTCATGTTGGGTTTGTCAGCCATTTTTAGGACTGCAGACAAAACATTACAAGTTTAATATATCGATTTACATAGATTAATTTCTATATAACGATTTAGATCTTACATTAACAATCTCAAACAGAACACAAATAACCTTCAATAATTGAACAGTGTACAACTATGAGCTTTCAGTTTATTGGTGAAAAATTGTCTTTCTGATCATATTTGGCCATATATTCTGTATAATCAGCACCTGTCTGAACCTGTCTGGAGTGGTGGTGGCATAGTGGCTAAAGCACAGGGCTGTTAATCAGAAGATCCTTGGTTTGAACCCCACAGCCACCACCATTGTGCCCTTGAGCATGGCACTTAACTCCAGGTTGTTCTGGGGGGTTGTCCCTGTAATAATTGCACTGTAAGTTGCTTTGAATAAAAGTGTCTGCCAAATGCATAAATGTAAATGAGCCAGATGACTGTTGGCCATCCTTTCTCTTTTCGAGATAACTTACCTGCTTCTAACTTAAACACTCCCATATCTCCATATTTTCCCATATCTAGCACAAGGAAAACAAACCTACAGTAGCTCTAAATTCAAATAGATAATGGAAGTGTAAAACAGAAACAGTCTTACTGTGATGCACTGTATGGATCCAAGAGTTGAAAGGGAAGTATCTGTATTTTATGTGTGTAGATGAAGCAGCAAGTTCTGCCTTATACATGCATGTGTATGTCGTGATAAGGAGGGGGCTACGCAGCTTGTCCCCAGGGTTATCTGAATGGCCAAACCCCCTCCTTTTCTTTGTCTTTCTTTTCCACTCACATAACATGAAATATTTATGACCTTGAAAGGAAGGGGTAGGTTTTTAGTGTAAACTTGCTGATCTCGCAAGGCATAAGGGTGTACCAGATTTTGTTCAGTTGGGGAAATGAGAGCCAGTTATGTGAGATTTAGATATAGTGGATGTAGTTTTATCAGAGGCTGACATATTTTTAAACATTTTGTCAAAAGGTGGCACATGCTATGTAAATATTCCATATGCTTAATATACAGTATACAGTTTAGCTCTTGAATGTATGGATGTTTCAGATCATCAGAGACCCTGCATATATATATATCTATCACACATGGATCTACAAAATGATTTAAACATTTAAAACATTTTCATAGAATATATTATGATAAATTTCGATGTTTAATTTTTCATATATGAAAGACATGATGCAGCGTATATAGAACATGATTCATGCCACAATAAAATTTCATGAGACACAACTGGCTGTCAAACACATATTGAGCTACACATAGTACATAATCTACACATTAGATACACATATGTATTTTCTCAGGCACTATTTGAGTCTAAATAGATGCACAATTTATATAATTTCAGTAGTACACCCAAATGACAATAGTCATATCATAAAATTCATGTGTTACACTTGCTATAGTTTCTTCATCAAATAGCAATGTCAAATGTAAATCAAGTCAATCACTGACACATCAGCGCCACCTTGAGTAACAAATAACACGTTTAATAAGTATGTGTACACACATATGGAAATAAATATGAAATAATAATAATATAAATTATGGAAGCACAAAAAAAAAATAAAGAGGAACTGTTACATATCTAGTGTCTATAATGACCTTATATAATATTGGTAATCAAGCAGTTTAAAAATAATGTTTTTACAAATTTTTATTTGAACTATTCAGAAGAGAAAGGTTCAGGAATACTAAAGAAGTGTGGGCATAACTCCAAAAAAATGGATGTTACAGGTGGTGGAATGAAGTCCCGGGTCACTAAAGACCCGAGGTATGCATTAAAGGACTAAAGGGATAGTTCACCCAAAAATGAAAATTCTTAATTTTCTCACCCTCATGTCAACCCAGATGTATATGACTTTATTCAGCAGAACACAGTTTTATTTTAGAAAAATATCAATCCAAATGTTTAAATTTATATCTTCAGAAGTGATATGATAGATGTGGGTGAGAAACAGATCAATATTTAAGTCCTTTTTTTACTGTAAATATCCACTTTAACTTTCAATTTTAGATGTGAATATTGAAACTAAACGGGTATCACATGTGACTTTCAGATGTAAATGTGAAAGTGGAGATTTAGAGTTAAAAATCAGTTTCTCACCCACACATATTATATATTGCTTCTGAAGACATGGCTGAACCACTGGAGTCTAATGGATTACTTTTATGTTTCCTTTATGTGATTTGGAGCTACAAAGGTTTGATCATCATTCACTTGCATTGTAAGAACCAACAAAGCTGAGATATTCTTCTTAAAATCTTTGTTTGTGTTCTGCTGAAGGAAGAAAGTCATACACATCTGGGATGGAATGAGGGTGAGTAAATGTTGAGAGAATTAAAATTTTGGGGTGAACTATCCCTTTAACCATTTGGTTCCAACTTCCAGTGTAATTTTTCATGGATGTACGAAGTTCCCCTCAAGTTCATCACGTTCACTATAGGCAAGTTCCACTAACGTTTGACGTGTCCAAATACCTTTCGCCTTAATTTTGAACAGTATATATATTGTTTTATGAACAATAAGATGTTTTTTTGTGTGTGTGCAAGTTTTCTTTAAAATAAATGCCTCTTGGTTTGATATAGTGTTTTGTTTTAATGCAAGACATTCAAACATTTTAAAGTTGTGTCTTAATTGTTAAAATTCTTTGTATGCTATTGTACATACATATAAATACTCAGAAAATAAACCAATCCACCCAATCTTCAGATCTTTATGACCTTGTTACATGTACTTTTCCTTTAATGATCTGAAACAGACATCCAATCATGTATAATCATAGACTGAGACAGAAGATGTCTCAACTAGCATGACTCTAGACAAGTGGGCAAACATAAGGTTTAGTGCGTACCAACTGCTTCAGACCACAGAATGGTGTGCTCCCTGGCTCAGCTGCTGAATACCAAACACAGAATATCAAACACCAGATATGTGGTGTCCCACAGCAGCTGTGTCTGAGCTACTCCATATGGAGAGGAAGTGACCGGTGATCTATAAGTGCCATGCAGCTGCTCATGCTCTCCAGTCCAAGAAACAGACGTCTGGCTTTTCAGAAGGGGTAGATATCACTGATCTGTGAAAACTAATCCATCTCTTTCTGCATAATTTTGCACAATTACATGACATTACACTGATAACTAAAGAGCTGTTCAGGTTGTAGTCCAAAAACCCAGAAGAGAAATAGCATTTTCGGGTCACGGGTTCCCTCTGGATTTTCATATGGGTTTTAGTAAGTGGGTATTATAAGAAAAATTATGTCTGTGGTAAACATTAATTGAAGATGTTTGTATGTTTTGTTCTACAACATAAATTACACACAGTCACAAACATGAATTTTGAAGCTGCCATTTTTTTGTTGTTGTTTTTTTTGAGTATGTTGCTAAATAAGGATTACAACAGTTTTCTATTTTGTCAGGCATGCCCACTAACATGCTTGTTGTAGTTGTAAACACATGCAGAGAGGAATCAGGGTAAAATCTACAAGTGCAGACTGATTTATGCTTAAACTACTTATGACCTTACTTAGAATTCTGTATTTCAAATGTATAATATTTCCGAGATTCACATTTACAAAGTAAAGATTATATACATGATTTTCCTGCTTTTGATCTGTAATCATTGAGTGGTATTACAAGAATCTATTCTTGCTATATTGTTAAACAAACAGGACATTTCTACACAGTTAAGCATACTCACCACCAGATGGACCCAGTGTCTTAGAAATACAAATGTAAGGTTTTCAGTGCTAAACTATGCACAAGCACTTTCAATAAAACACTTTCCCAGGAATTCCATTACAATATGTGGATAAAGATTTAAAGGAATATTTCACCCAAAATGGAACATTCATTTACCCACCCTTGTGTTAACTGCATCAGCCAGACCTTAACATTCTGTAAAACATCTCTAATTGGGTTCCACATTAGAAAGAAAGTCATACAGGTTTGGAACAACATTAGGGTGAGTAAATGATGACAGCATTTTAATTTTTGGGTGAACTATCCCTCTATGCTTAAATCCCTTTCTTGAGATTGGATATAATAAGACCCTTGGACATTTATGATTCAAAGCTCACACACACTATATTTCTTTCAAATAATTGATATTTCTTTGAGAATTTGTGTGTTTGTTGTGGGAGTATAATGTGTTTAGTCTTACTCAGGGTGCGCGTTAGTCGTCTGTGCTCTGACTCTTTTAACCATCCCTTCCACATCAGGGGTATAATATACCGTTTATGGAATAGAGCTAATTAGTTCAACATGTTTTTGGTTTTAAAATGACAAGTGTGGGTGAATCCCTTGGGAAACATATATGAGAAGTGTGAGAATGTTCCAGCCAGTCAGTAGGGGGAGACAAGGTGCCTCAGTGTTTAAGTCGATGGACTGCTAATCCAGTATGTGTGGGTTCTGTAGCCATCCTCGTCGATTTGTAATAATGGATTAAAGATTGTTTGGCTTTTCTCAGATGCAATTCCAAAACACTAAAAATCTTAAGCTTGCAATGACACAAATCACACCTACTTTATCAACACAGAATATGTGAAAATACATGGCCAAACGTAGATTATGTGGACACACAAACTCATGTGTTTGTTAAACATTTAACTTCACCACCATGGGCATACATACTGAGTTGGTCCTCCCTTTGCTGCTAAACAGCTTCCACTCTTTTGTGTAGGCTTGCCACTAGATGTTGGATCATGGCTGTGTTGATTTTCTCCCATTCAGACACAAGGAGGTTAGGCAGTTGGGATACTCAGGTCTGCATTTTGGTAGAGGACAGTCAAGTTCTTCCACACCAGACTCATTAAACCATTTCAGTGCCAGCATCTTCTGACAGTGCCATGTTGAAAGTCACTGAAATATTTGGTACATCTACTGAAAATGATTGTCAGAGGAAATTGCATAGGTGTATGATTGATTACTGCACCAGGTGTAGCTGAGATAGCCAAACCCATTGTAACTGAATTGTCCTAATCAGCCGGGAGGGGGATAAAGAGGATCCGGAGACACCAGTTCGAGAGAGAGAGAGACACATGCGGCCGGTGTGTTTGTGTGCGTGTGTGCGCTCGCGACTGCTTGACCAGTTCCCGTCACCTCCTTGCCCATCTCAAGAACTCTGTTACACCCATTGAGTGTCCACATACTATTTTGGCTTTATAGTGAACTGAATGTCCCAACAAAAGCAGTAATTGTAATTGATCTACTATAATCTGATTTGTGGACAGTCAATCCAGCAGCTAATTATAAGAATAACAGTGACCTCATTGATTTGCCCTTTTGTCACAATAAAAGAGGAGAATGGAGAAGATGCTGTTTATTCATAACATCTGAGTAACCCAACAAATGCCCTAGGGCTACTTTAAGAGATTTGTTCAAATCTTGTAGAAAAATTGCACCCTTTCATCTCCTCCTCCCCTCTGCTCTACTTGACTGAACTTGATGTGTCACAGCTGTGCTCAGCAGAGCAAGCAATGTTCCCTCTTTTCAAAGTCCACTTCCCACATGCGTGCCTGCCTCCACCCCTGCACCTCTCAGCTAATGCTTCATCCTTTC
Source organism: Xyrauchen texanus (assembly GCF_025860055.1). NCBI lineage: Eukaryota > Metazoa > Chordata > Actinopteri > Cypriniformes > Catostomidae > Xyrauchen > Xyrauchen texanus. The sequence continues at coordinate 21,710,960 of NC_068309.1, read as the reverse complement.
AGCATCAACTATTGTCTTTGAGTGGGTCATCTGTAATGCCTCTTAAAAGGCAGACACAGATACAATGTGCTCAGAACTGATTTATACCCTCTAACTTCCAAGATCATGGAAGATACTGAACAACACTGTACTGTACATTAGGTCCATGAATCACCTTTGTATACTGAAGATTGCCAATGGCAGTCTATAAAAGAAGTGACATGTGAAATAAGGTTTAAAAAGACTTGCAGTACATAACAAACACCTGCTCTGTGATGTGTTGGAGCAGCTGCAGGATAGAGGCTGTACACCTGTAATCAGATGGTTTATGGTTCAAATCCCAATTGGAATGTCTATTGATCCATTCAGTCAAGGCTGGATGGTTTTAAAGTAATTGCCCGTTCTTTGACTACTGTTGTTGAGAAAGACACTTAATCATTTAGTTACCATTGGTTTGCTCTATTATGACTATCACAGTCCCCATGTTTTTTGCTGTGTCCCAAATGACGGACTATACAGTATACACTATGCACTTCACCATCTAGTGTATGAATTTTCAAACTGTCTCAAATGGAACACTTAATACATTTTTTACAACACGGAAGCACATTTCCACATTAGCTAGACTCAATTCAACTCACATTTGTAACATGCTGTCTTCACAGAAGTTTCGCTTGTTGCCACATTCATCAGTTAATGACAGTTGTTTTGTCAGGCCATTACTGCAGCCAGTAACTCCGTTATTATCAGAATGTTTTTAAATGCACCTACCATGGATAAATGAAGGTCAAATCATCTCCTCATTGTTTAAGCAGCTGGTAAAACTTACTACACCCTAAATGGAAGCAGTGGCCGAAGCTGAAAGTGTTGTTGAATGTGAAGGCATGAGTGAGCTCCAGTGTCCGGTTTAAATGTCCACAGAGTGGCGCCAAACGTGAGTTGTAAAGCGAGCTGTAGTTTTTATGTAAAACAATCAACAGAAATGCATATTTTATAAATGATTCACCCTAACCCTAACATGACCCTACCAAACCCTAACCTAACACCAACCCTAAAACTAACCATAAGTGGAGTAAAAATGTAATCTTAGAAGGAAAATGCACATACGCAAATTATTTGTTTTTTTACTCCTGTTGTTGATCATTTTGTACCTTGTTATTCAGCGTTATGTAACACTCCTGACCTTGTACTGCCAAAATTCCTTAAACAGACCATCTGAAACAGCCTACAGGTGTGAATCGTAATGTTTTCTGCTACTTATACTAATCTAGGGCAGCTCAGTCTGCGGCAAAAAGCTTTCTTTTAAATCTCAATAGAACATTGATCCTTGGAAACTGTGGAGAGCTTCCATAAGAGCCAGTTGTCATGGCAACTGTGTACTAATGGAAATCATAACAAAGTGGTTGCACACGCCACCCAGGTCTGACAGAGTCACATGCAAACGACTGTGAATGTGTGGGAACAAAACGAGAGCGGAAATGCAGGAGAGGCTGCTATGTGCAGGAAAAGCACTCTGGTGTGACTGTTAAAGGCTGGATGTGTTTGTAACAGTAATTGAATGCCCAGTTGTGTGCACACTGGGTGTGTAGAGGACCTTGTATTCTAAAAACAGCTCTGAGATCAGAGATACAGCATTGTGAGTCTGAAGGTGTGTTCACTCACAATCGGTTACATAAACAAATTGTGTATGTGAAGGAGGTTTACATAAGAGCTGTAGTGTAAAGATCATTACAATGCTGCACTGTGCCTGACGTATCACAGCATGCTCCTGGTGCTTAAGAGACATATTCTCTCTCTCCTCCTCCTCTGTGAGCTGGAATTACAGGGGTGATTTGACTGCAGTAGTTCAGATGTCTCTTGTAGAGAGACATCTTGTAGAGATGTGCCTGAAGAGTTGAGTGAGAAAAGGTCTACACTATTTGGGAAAAAATTCAGGACTGGTTCACAGGTAACTAACTGCCCTCCAGAGAAGCACTTACCTCCAAATTTCTCCAGGGGTTCAACATGGCATCTCGCTTACCAGATTTCTCTTTCTCCTCTATGCACATTTTTACATCAGAATGTTTTTAAATGCACCTACCATGGATAAATTAAGGTCAAAACATCTCCTCATTGTTTAAGCAGCTGGTAAAACTTACTACAATGGAAGCAGTGGCCGAAGCTGAAAGTGTTGTTGAATGTGAAGGCATGTTTGAGCTCCAGTGTCCGGATTAAATGTCCACAGAGTGGCACCAAACGTGAGTTGTAAAGCGAGCTGTAGTTTTTATGTAAAACAATCAACAGAAATGCACATTTTATAAATGATTCACCCTAACCCTAACCTAACCCCAACCCTGAAACTAACCATAAGTGGAGTAAAAATGTAATCTTAGAAGGAAAATGCACATACGCATCATGCTCATCATAAATTATGAGCCAGAACCTGTGTCTCTACTTCCGCAACATGCAATCAGTAGTGCCACAGGAAAAATGAAACACATTTGAATGGTTGTAAAAATGTCTGATTGGAAATGGCACCCATCAGTAACTTGGTGGAATGGGGTTGATTTCAGGATACTGGAACATTCAGGAACAACATATCGATTTCCTGTGTGATCATGTTAGTTTTTACGGAAAGTGTTAAGGTGATAGAAAGGTCCTTTGGTAGCTAAAACAGCCTTTGGTGAAAAAACACTTACACACTAACAACTGTTCTAAGAAAATACCCATAGGGATTGTGTGTGGCAACAGCTGAAACACAAGGTCCCTGGAGTCTTTATTCTGTAGTCTAAATTTTAACTTTGGTCCCCAAGAGAGCTTTATGGTTTACCTTTGGTCCCCAAGAGAGGAGAGAGATATTTTGATGTTCTATAGAACATGTTCTCCCCCTGGAGTTCTGGCATTTTTCATTACCGGACACGAACATTCTAATTTTAGTTGATTTAGATTGGATTATATAAACTTGTATGAATGATATAATCAGGGTGTAAATGAGTGACTTACAGGGTGCTCGTGTTTTATGAAGTTTATCTTTGTTCAATGCCTATAAATTGTATTAATTTGAAAGCTCTGATGACTTGAAATGTGACAGTAAAAGGCCACCCTTCTCGAAGAAAAGAAAAGCATTCGAAGACACAAAAGGTGTGACTCACAATAAAGACGCCAACTTCATAATGAATCTATGTCTGTTATAATCAAATCAAAATGACACAGCATCACACTTCTCTTGGAGGGCCCACAGGAACATTGATGAAAATTGATAAAGAACCAGAATGGCCCATTTCTCAGTACCCCTCTCAAAAAAAAGCTGTGTTTTTGAGTGATATGCATAATCACTGCTTATAGCATCAGGGTCCTTTGAGAGCGCACAAGGGAAAACAAGGGAAGTAGTGACTGCTAAAGTAGATCTGATTCACCCGCTCAAAAAATATATCATCCGAAAGTTTCTGTTGCGAATGTCTTGCCACCTACTGTTCCATATTTTTCATCTGACTTTTACAATGAACTTTAATCTCACAAAGAAAGCAGTTCTTTGGAAAAGTGACAGGAGGAAGTGTGGGTGTATGAAATATAGCCCTCATATCCTATTGTTAAATTTGAAGGAGGTTTACGAAGAAGCACCACTGTAAGAGGAATCAGTCAACTCAGAGGCTGCTTGTGATTTAAGACTTTTCACTCTCTCTGTTTAGTGTAGTGGGGTGATTCTCACAAAAACACTCAAGAATATGTCCTACGTGTTACAGTAATGAGAATAGGGGGGTATAATGTGCTTAAGTATCATACAAATAATGTCACAATGCAAAGAATCTTACTGTAATGGTCCTAAACAAAGGTTTCATTTTTGATTTGCAAACTATTTAATATACTGTATATACCATTTAAATTGTTATGGCCAGACGACTGGGTCAGAGCATCTCTAAAATGGCAAGGCTTGTGGGGTGCTCTCAGTCAGCAGTGTTGAGTACCTATCAACAGTGATCCGAGGAGGGACAAACCAGCGATAGGGTTGTGGGTGCCCAAGGTTCATCGATGTGCAAGGGCAACGAAGGCTACCCCGACAAAAGATCTACTGTGGCACAGTAAAATTGGCAAGTAAAAAAGTAACAGAAAATGTTAATGATGGTTACGGGTGGAATGTGTCACAACACACAGTGCATCGCACTTTGCTATGTATGGGGCTGCGTAGCAGCAGACAGGTCAGAGTGCTCATGATGACCCCTGTTCACAATCGAAAGTGCCTACAATGGGCATGCGAGTGTCAGAACTAGACCTTAGAGCATTGGATGAAGGTTGCCTGGTCCGATGAGTCCCGCTTTCTTTCACATGGACCTGATCTATGTGCCGTTTACCTGGGGGAGGGATGGCACCAGGATGAACTGTGGGAAGACGACAATCCGGTGGATGCTCTGGGCAATGTTCTTCTGGGAAACCCTGGGTCTGGCCATTCATGTAGATGTTGATTTGACACATGCCACTTACCTTACTGCACCTAAACATCATTGCAGAACAGGTACACCCCTTCATGTCAGTGGGTTTTCCTGATGGTGGTGGCTTTTTTAGCGAGATAATGCACTCTGCCACACTGCACACATTGTTCAGGAATGGTTTGAGGAATGTGATGAAGAGTTCAAGGTGTTGCCCTGGCCTCCAAATTCCCTAGATCTCAGTTTGATTGAGCGCCTGTGGGATGTGTTGGACCAAAAAGTCTAATATTGGACTTTTTGTAGTGGCTCTACCTCACAATTTACAGGATTAGAAGATTATTCTGCTTGGTGCCAGATACCACAGGACACCTTCAGGGGTCTTGTAGAGTCCATGCCTCGGCGGGTCGGCACTGTTTTGGTGGCACACAGAGGACTACCAGCATATTAGGCAGGTGATCGTAATGATTTGGTTCTGCAGTGTATGTTTATTGGACCTTCAAAGTGTTGCTTACCATTCACTTGCATTGTATGGACAGATCAGAGATATTTTTCTAAAAATCTTCATTTATGTTCAGCAGAAGAAATAAAGTCACACACATATGTGTTGGCATGAGGGTGAATAAATAATGAGCTAATTTTCATTTTGGGGTGAACAATCCGTTTAAAAATCGGATCTCCAATGCCGAGCATGTCGTAGTCGCACAAGGGTCAATCCGCGAAGAGTGTGTTCGTAGGATGAGTGTGTGTGTTGTGGAAGTCAGGAACGAATTTGTAGAATCATCCGTTAAAGCTTAGTGAGATGCAGAACAACCCCCAGCAGAGATGAGCGAACATAACTCCTGACAATCGGGCAGAGACGGAGTATCCTCCATGGAAGACCAGCTAACATGCAGCTATACTGGAAGGCAACCACACACCCAACACACAGGCAACCAACAGATACACGAGACATTACCAACCAGTTAATACTTTGAAATAAGTGCACAATAAACAATAGTATCTTTATAAATGAACATTGACCAAGATTAATGAATGCTGTGAAAAGTCATTGTTGTTAATTCAGGATACCTTAACTAATGTTAATTATAGAACCTTTTTTGTGAAGTGTTACCATTGGCTCCATTATGAGGTTAGCCTATAAACTGAGGTAAACATTTCTGAGAATACATTTATTGACAATAGAACCTATTCAAACCTCAGAGAGATTAATCTTGCTTAATCTAATGCCAATCCATTTTAAATTCAGTCATACTGATGTTTGTGTTTTTTTGGTTTCTGGTACCGCCCTATTTGACAGATGTGAATTTGGGTTCTGAATTGTGTAGGCTCGCTCTGTCCTAAATCGCATGGACCCAATTGCCAAAGCAACCTGAGCATGACCTCCAGATTATGAGCAATTGGAAGGACATTTTGTGGTAATGAGGGAGGCCAATTTAGTGGCATTTTCACAAATCCTTCCATCATCCTTTACACTCAAAAGTACAGTTCTTCTCACCATCAGTTCCCAACTCATAAAGCTGCAGGTCTTTTTTTTTCTTATATAGAGATGGAAGTGTTTGTGTTAGATATACATCTATGACATACAACAGTTCCACATGCATATGCAACCAAGTATACTTGAGAAGTATGTTTGTGCTATATTTCTTTAAAAATAAATGCCATTGGTTTGATATTTTGTTATATAATGCATTAAGACTTAAGCATCAACATACCTTTTGTGGCCACTGAATATACAGTTTGCCCATAAGAAAACTACCTCAATTTGTCCCCATTGGAACGTCATCTGAATTTCATCATCTCCTACATCATGTCTAACCCTTTAAGTGAGGAAATGAATCCAGTGAAAATTATTTCCACTACCCTTACCTCTATATGTTTCACAAAGCTGTACATGAGCAGACAATCATTATGCTTGGGGGCAAAACATGTTGGCTCCAGCTAAAAAATACTCACATACATAACAATAGCACCTCCATACATTACAACTACACTGTCTGAGTAAACCAGTTTAGAAGCATTAGGAAACATTGATGGAGAAACTGACATGTCTGTAGCCTGCCAGGAAGGATTGCTCAGCAATCCTGTTGTGATGAGTGACAGAGGAATTAACTCCATTCTGGACAATGGAAAATGGTAATATATGGAGCTCACATAATCTGCATATATAGGCTTAGGCATTTTCAAGGAATTCTCACTTTGTCACTCTCTATCACTCGTCTTGTTACATATAATCAAGCATAAAACAGTTTTGCTCAAGTTTACGCTCCATTTTTATGATCTTAACTCTCTTTTCATATGATCTAAATTTTTTTATGCAAAACATCTTACAGGTTCTGCAAGGGGAATGTGAACATGAGAAAGAAAGAGTTCAACTGCATATGAATGTAATATGTAATTATTTTTGTAATTAAAGCTGCACTATTTGTGAATCAATAAAACATCCAATTTTGTGGAATATTTCAATAAAGCCTATGTTTGCTGAACAGTTGTCGAGGTACAGTTGTTAGTCAGCCCCATTCTTACTGCTTTTTTCTGCCATGCAGCAATGGCCACAGACTGCACAAACTGAATAAAGATGTTCCTTCATGCTTCCTGCAGATGAGATCTGATGTACTTCTGAAGAGAGCATATGCTTTGCCTTGGCAGAAGTCTGTAGCTCCAGGACTGCAACAACACACAACCAGTAATCTTTCACATATCAATAGCCATATACATTAAAGTTATTTGGAATACAAATACTGATCTGGGATTTGTTTTAGTCAGCATTTCCTTCATCTTTTCATATGTCTTGGAAAGTTTATAATTATTTTATATGGAAGGGAAAGCTGTCAGCCTAAGAGTTGTTTTTTGGTGAGAACATACCAAAATGTAACTCACTTTTCAGTGTATATCTTGTCAGCAGTCTCCACGGCATTCGTGATTTCAAGCTCTATAACACTCGGCACATGCGTCAAGCCCTAGGAAGTGTAATCGAGCTTGAAATCATAATATTGCCTAGAGACTGCAATGGCAAGATGTACAATGAAAAAGGAGTTAAATTTTGGTCTGTTCTCAACCAAAATCAACTGGATCACTTCAGAAGACATGGATTAAACCACTGGAGTTTTATGGATTACTTTTATGCCAAGTTTATCTCCTTTTTAGAGCTTTTGGAGTTCTGGTCACCATTCACTTGCATTGTATGGACCTATAGAACTGATACAGTATATTCTTACTGTAGAACTGATATAGTATATTATAATGAGAAAAACATACACATCTGGGATAGCATGGGGGTGAGTAAATGATGAGAAAAGTTTCATTTTTGGGTGAACTATTTATGTAACATTTGAGATATATAAATAGTTTTTTTTATGAAACTTCGCTTAAAGCAGTTCTCTGTACTTAACTTTTGTATTTAAAACAAGTCAGTTTGTCAGGTAAACCCACTAAAACCAAATCATCTTTATTTAGTGAACTTTTCACACAACTTTTGCATCAGCTGGGCATAAGGCCGAGTTGAGGATTATATTCTCCTCCTCCTCAGTAATGGCATTTTCATGATAAATTTTAGCACCAGTCTGCCCTCTTTTTTTTACATACTGTAACCTGGCACTGTGATTAATATATCAACAGTAAAGCTATTAGAAAAGAGTGATGATTCTTCATGGCATTGTCATCAAAGAAATTTTCCATTTTGAATCATTTGCCATTATGTTCATTTAATCTGGTTTTGCAATGCAATCAAGAGCTGTTTGCAATGCACTGTATTTGCGTGTAACAATATATTATTTTCTGCCGAGATGAATGTGAGCCATTTGGTGCCATATTGATTTGGTGATTAAGATAATGAAAATAAATGGTTGTGTTGGTGCACAGAGAACTATTTCTCATAGGAGTTCTCAAAGTATAAGACATTTTGTTTAGACAATGTTTGGACTAGTCATTAAAGTTGTAGGCACAAATTTCAATGCAGAGTACACTCTGCCATTCTTCTTTTTTATTGCATTTTTATGGCTGGGTTAATCATAATAATCTTAAATCATTAGGTTTACAAAAGAGAGTCTAGACATTGTTCATCACCATTCCTTCGAGATCGATGAAGAGTGGGTCTACAGTAATTACGTTTTGCACTGTGAATGGACAGTCTTTGAAATTTGGCAATTTCTCTGTGAGCAATTTCAATGGAGTGAAGTTACATTCACTTTTTAAGTACATGCTATGGTTTTTTATTTAGCTCACAAAGAAAGAAAAGAAAAAAGTTAAGAACATTAATTGTTCATTTTTTGGCCACAGAATGCGTTTGCATGCTCTCGTGAGCACCTTACAAGCACTACTCCTGGCACAAATCTGTATGCTGACTTTCTCACTCCATCAATGCTTTTAGAGGATCGACTTGATGGCATAAATGGTCCACAGTAAAATAACTGAGTCATGCTGAAAGCTGCGGAAAAGGCTTCGAGCATAGATTAAGTAGAGTCATTTTGATCTTGCTTTCCGAACAGCATGCTCCCAGTGAGATATGAATAAGGGAGGAGGAACAATCAGAACATTACATTTGATTCACCATCTGCATGCTTGTCTCAGTGACTGTAGGGCTTCTATTAGAAAACAATGCACTAGTATTTCCAAGCTGTCTAATTTCTTTAAGAAACAAATACTTATTTGAGCTTGCTGTGTATTATAAGTATAAAATGTAATTCGGTTATCAGGAGATGAGCTCAGGAGATGGCTTGAAAACATTAGGATGTATAAGATCTCAGGAAACCATCTTCTTCAGGGCCCAATGTTTTGTAGTGCTTTCATGAAGCTGGAGGAATGCATTAAGAGGATTTAAAAAAAAAAAAAACACTGAAAACTATTCAAAGTATTAGGAAAATGTATGAAAACAACCAGCTTTGGACTTTGGCAACCATTGAATGCTGCCATCTTATATTCATAAATGGATGAATATTGATGGTATTGAGTCTGGAATAATTAATATGGGAAAATGGGACTGCCTGCAAAAAAACCTATACAGCATAAACCTGGGTTGTGAATATTAAATGTTTTTGTTTTTTAAATAAAGTGAAAATTATATATGGACACTTACTGGCTATTGACATATAGACAGGACATTACATTTACATGTATCCATTCAGCAGACTCTTTTATCCAATGTGACTTACAAAACGAGGAGTGATACAACATAAACCATTCATCTTTATGAGACAGTAACATGACAAGTACTGCATTACAAAGTTTCAATTGTATTAGAAATAACTGATGCAATTAATGACATTAAACACAACATAATCAATATATTTACTTAGCGCAAAATAAGAGAAATTGTCACTTAAACTCTTCCTAGACTCTCAAGTTTAAGTTTTGCTCTTAAGTATCTCTTTTTATACGTTCTGTTAACTAACTAGTTCTGAAGATTTCAAACTCTGCTCTCTTTATACCCAATGACAGCTGCGAATGTGTGAAATGTCACACGGCTAGGTTGTGTTGCACCTAAGAGGCTGTTTGTTTCACTTTCTGTTATCTCTCTCCAGCAAAAAAATGCTCTGCTAAATCAGCAAAACATTACCCAGAGCTCCCCGTCACCATTTCTGCTTTGGTTGCATAGCACTTGCAAGCATTATAAAATAGTGGCAAGGTCAGAATTTTAAATTTGACAACAGATACAAAACCTGAATAGTAATTGTGAATTCTCCCAAAAAAATTATGAGTCCCTCATACATCTTTGTTGTATTATCCAGACTTAATTTAGTAAAGCATAATGCATTGACTATACCTTACATACCATAAATATGTATTTGGATTATCTCTTTAATAATCGATTCTTCAGTTGGCAATGTCTCATACTTGTTATAAATGCTTCAAATTCTTGGAAAGATAGCTATAGATTGTAGATGTACATTTAAAACAGTTTGATCTCTTAAAAGTTGCTTAGTGCATTTTCAAAGAAATATTGCAGATCTGATTTTTAGAAAGTGAAGATGTAGATAAGCATTCATATGACAAGTATATCATAATATATATATATATATATATATATATATATATATATATATATATATATATATATATATATATATATATTTTGAGAATAGTCTTGTAACAAAGGTTTGTATTTGGATCAAAAAAGGAAGTGTGAGCAGAGTAAACAGTCCAATGTAAATCTCTTTACTGAAACAGTTTAACAAAATGTTTGCTTTGCAGCGTGACATAAATGCACACTTATAAACACTGCTGTGTGCCTCTCTCTCTCTCCTCTCTCTTTGGACTGGGCCATCTTTTATCTCACCCGAATCTCATTGTTTTTCGACATCTTGTTAGATGAAATGGTTCTAGAGCAGTAAACCAATGCTGATTGTCTGATTCCTTCATTGTTTTTAGGTCATGTGTGGGGCATCGGACCCTGTGGGGTAGCAATAATCCATGACGGTGGATTTCTTGCTCCCTTCTCCTCGTCCACTCACACGTGATATACTGCCAAGTGTGCATTAACTGCACATCTTCTCTAAGAACACAATTCAAGACTGAGAAATAGATCTCAGTGGGAATTGCCGATCATAGATGGAGAGCTATGGTCCCATCATTCCTGTCCATTTTATGCTTTGCTATATGTGTATCAGTCTGAAATAATTTCTCCATGGTGCTGTTATCATTGTATTGCTGGGTTTTATGACAGTGTGGCCTCATGGACTGGTAATATTAAGAAAGCAGTGTATTCCTGTAATGAGTAATGAAGTGAACATTGTTTTGCTGGTATAAGTATGCATAAAAAAAAACAAAACATATAAATGCAGATAGTTTGCAGGTCGCTGGTCTCCCAGCCTGGTCAGGCTGATATGTTGACTGATAGCAGAGGGGTTTTGGGAACTTTTCATCTTGGTGAACCTTGAAGACCACCTTAATCCATCTTATAACAGATCCACAAACTAATTAATCGTTTCCTGTCATTTATGGGCGGTAGGGGTGGGTCATGTCCCTACCTCTTTTTGTCTTTGACAATTTTGTCCCCACCACTTTTTGAAAATGTTTTGTTAGGTAAGTGTCTTTAGCAAAAGAAACATCTTCAGTTTTCGAGCAAGAGTTTTTTCGTGAGTTATAATAAATAACCAGTGATGGTGTTTTTTTTAATTTCATTTTATGATGAGTGATTGTTGCAACAGTTATCAGTGGCATTGAGTGACAGTGGGCGACGATGTTCTCTCGTGCATCCAGACGCATGCTCTACTCGCTTCGCAGTTGCAAAGCTCAGGCTCCTTTATTTGTTAAAAATGAAAAAAAGATGTGTGCCCGCTAATGATATACATCCACTGACGTACAGATGCAATCTTTGTTTATTTAATTAAAAATGTATTTTTAATACCCCTCCCCCAATGGTCCCCACCACTTTTTAAAACAAAGTGACACCCTTGCCTGTAAATAATTTTCTGTGATTTCAATTGGGACAAAGAATATTTTGCCTGCAGGTTTCATGGGTATGATTTTTCATTCCTCTACTCAGAAGTAGTTCTTTCCTTTTTTATTATTATTAAACATTTAACACAACACATAGCATTATTCATTTTCAACAGAAAATTTATTTTACAGTGTTTAGTTGATGTGTGTAATGTATCTGTTTGGAGTTTACTAGAATCTGTTTAAAAACTAAAAAGGAAAATTCCGGGTTCATTACTCAAGATAAACTCAATGGACATAATGTGTGGCATAATGTTGATTAGCACCAAAAAATAAATGTTTTCAATTACTTTCTTCCAGCAAACATTACATACTCTTTCAGATTCAAATAATGGTTTGGGACTCTACTCAATGTTTAGGCTTAGATATGGGGTTTGGGTAAGGGCATAAAATGAAGAAGCATGTACACAATGTCTGACACTCATAACTTTCACTTACTTATGCATTTCACATCCGGGGATTTGCACGTCTGCAATTTGAACTAATTCATACGAACAAACTCAGTTCGAAAGACTTCTCACGAGATCGGGTTGAACAAAATCGTACTCAGAGCACAGCTGTTATGCACAAAACGCACCTAATCAGACCACGATATGGAATTAATTTCATGTGTATCAAGCACATGAATTAAATAGAGCATGACAGGCTTTCTGGACAGAAGTCAAAGTAGAAACACAATAAGTGGCTTATAAACATAAAAAATTTACATGTGTGCAGCTGGGTACCCCCAATGACTAAAAGCTATTTCCTTTGTTGTTTTCATCAAAGAAGTGCCCACTTTCTCTTTCTATACATTTCTCGAGGTTTTGAGTGACTTCTGCTACAGTAAAATGTCAGCAGAGAAGTACTATGAATTGTAACATTAAAAACTTAAATGTAACTCTATTCAACTTATGCATAGAAAGAGCTAGAGATAAACAGAAAATTGCCTGCAGTGCTCCTCCTGAAAATTTTATGTGAGTCACGTCCCTGTACATAAATATTAAGCACTATGTGCGTTCCTTTCATAATGTGTGTGTCCCACTTCCAATCCATTGTTATTTCAGATGTCCTCCAGCAGAATCACACCTTATACAAATGAATTGTCATTGAGGCCACATTCTGAGGCCATGTCCATTTTCAGTATCCCAACCTCATCGTTTTCCTCATGGAGAGCGTTTCTGAAAGTCTCCATTTTCAGTGCTGTTCCAGTGTTTATGAGAAATTAAACGTGTTAGTGTGGACGTGGCCTGAGCTTTATATATGGTAAATAGAATGCCGAGGACAACCAGCAAATAAGAATATAAAACTATTCATTATATATAAAATTGACATTTGAAGTATGCATTTGACACATCATGTGATGTGGTCTGTTTCATGAAACAACCACAGACATTGAAAGGGACTCATCCTCAGTATTTAGTGTACTATTCAAATGTACAGTACATTTATGCATTTGGTAGACAATGTTATTCAAAGAGACTGTGTAAAGAGTGTTTAAAGGCATTTTCCCTGGGAATCGAACCCATTACCATAGCATACCAGTGCCATGGTAACTAGTGCTATGGAAATTATAAAAAATGTTAGTTGCTGTTCTCAATAGTGAGTATTTGGTTACAGCCTTGGCACCACAGTATACTTCAGTAGAACATTTGTTGGAATTTGCAATTGGAATATATTTTATAAGAGTAGAGTGCCTTAATTATCCTGAGGATACCAAAGAAATGCACTATGTCACTATTTATATTCATAGTCACACAGCTTGACAAAGAGGACATTTGTTTTGGGGAGGGAAATCAGCTTTTTTCAAATCCACAGGCTGTTGTTGTCTTAGATTGATCCATGCAATCTTGAATGAATCTGCTGTCTGTTTCCTCATACCTTTTGTTCCTTCCCAAACTATTTACTTAGCACCAGTTCACAGACTAATATGAAATCCCCCTCTTATAGCTTATTGCTGTTCTAACACATAGTCCAAGATGTATAGTCTTATATATAGAGTCTTTAGAATCACAGTGTGAGACCATGTTATTTTTGCTCCTTAGATTGCATGTAGTTTACTGCATTTATTTTAGTCAACCTTACCCAATCGACCTGTGAAATGTGTCATGAATGTGCCTTATTCTCCTTAAACTAAAATTAACAAGATTTTTAAACATTCATTTAATCTAAATAAGTGGTGTTTTAAACCAGGTAAACAGTTTTTGCTTGCTCTCTGCAATACATACAAACATGAAACTAGCTTCAAACTCAGAGGTTCCCTCAGTCCCAAGGAGGTCTATACCTGCACAAAGCTATCCATTAGTGTTTCCATAACTCTCAATGGCAGTTGCTTGGCTGGCATATGACTCTCCAGGAACATGCAACATGCTTTCTGTCCTTCTGGAAAGAAACATACTTTGACGACATACGTGAACATTTGTTTGTATGGTGATGTTGAATAATTTTAAAAGAAGAACAACGACTTTATGTTTGCACATAACACAGTGTTGCTCTGTCCCACCTCACTGCTGTTTATAATGTTGGGTTACCTGAGAGGTTTGACTTCCTCCATAGTGATTTAAACTTGAAAATTCTCACTAGAATCCATTCCAGAGATACAGTGCATTTTATTTTTGCACTTAATGTCCAGTGAAAAATCTGGGTCCCAAAGCAAAACCAGCTGAACCACTAGAACCACTGCTCTAAAGAACTTATGTCCAGGAGAAACAGTGTGTCTCACAGTTCTGGGAGCTTTATATGTGTGCATTCCTTTATTCTTATGACTTTTCCTCGTAGATCTCGAAGATATATTTTTCAAAAGTGCCAATAAAAACCGGCTCTTCTGGACATTTCAAGTTTGTATTCGATTATCTGTATTGAGAATTTTCACCTATGCAATGATGTAATAGGTAAAAAAAATATTTTACATTAAAAATACAACCTCAGAATTACTTTCATGGGTGCGTCTTAATCACAAAATTGGTCCAGTGCACTGAAACATTTGTTCCCAATAAACTCCCAGAATGCACCATAAAAACAAGGGGGCATCATTGTTCCCTTACCGGAAACATCGTCAGGTCTTCAGAAGTCTTTCTACTCATTAGAGGATGAGTGTAAATGTAAATATATGATGTCAAAGCCTTATTTTATTTTTAGAAGAGAATTATATTTAATTCATAACGTTTATAAAAGAAAAATGTTAAATCTTTTAAATATTAGAGTTGTTAAAAAATGATAAAAAACTGACTAAAAAAAAAAATATATATATATTTTTTAATATAATTTATCTTCATGTCTACAATGAAAACGCACAAGTTTTAAAAGTGCAACCTTGTAATTGTGTCGAGATGATTGAGTCATAAGTGTCCCAATGCTCAGTGGATGAACACCCTTGCCAGTGCCTGAATTTGTGTTCACAATATACTGATTCACAACAAAGGGAGCTAGGGAGCTGACTGAGACACACAGTCAGAGATTGCTTGTGCAACACTGATCACATGTGATCAGTAGCATCACAGGTAAACGTGAAAATGTTTGAATTGATGCAAAAATATCTAATGAGGTATTCAAAAGACGGTGGATGTTGCTTGTCAGTAATTTGGCAGAAAGGGGCACATGAACATTCGGAAGCAGTATGTTGATTTTTTGTATGATCATGTTGATCAGCAGGGGCTGTGACCCATGCTAATCAGCCAAACCTAGACCCCTCTGTATAGCCTTGGATATGGCAGTTAACATGGAGAGGGGTTGGTGGAGAGAATGTGGATGAAATGTTGGGGTTAGGTAAGTAAAGTGGCTTTTAATTTACTCTTGATTGAGTTTGACATCATACACACTCCCCTCAAAACTTTCACTTGGAACTCCATAGAGTGTACTGAAACCCTTTCATCTCTGTGGAGATTTAATGCATAATCAGAGAAAAGCATTGAAATGATACGGCCCGTTCAATGGAGTTCCTACTTCTGAAGGTCACTGTGGCGGTGAGGGTGTGGTTGAGCATTCGTTCAGAGAGAGAGAAAGCGGCAAGTGTGCACACAACTGAGCGCTATAATGTCTAACATCTGTTTCTGATTGCAGCAAGCACTGGGGAGAGCGATAAAAAGGGACCACACCAGAGACGAAAGGAGAGAGAGCTACCAGACAGAAAGAGACTGAATTGAGTTATGACTGTGATCTACTGAGTGTTATGCTGAAAAGCCATTTTAGTTTGTTTAAATAAAGTTATACCTTTGAGTTGAAATCCTAAGTTTCCCGTTTCCTCCTTGCCCACCCAATGAACCCTCTCACAGTCACGTTCTCTGAAGTGGGCGTGGAGAGCAGGATCAGTTACTACACTTTCCAAAGAAATGAGTGACAGATATCCACATCTGATTGTTTGCTGCACCTGAAAATAAGTACAGCAAATTACCACCTGCACTTGTGTCACCCAGTGAATCAATTGAATGTGAGAGCACCTTCCTCCCACTGTTTGGCTGTTCCAGCTGCATAACAAAAGCTGAGACCATTAATCTGAGTTTTAATACATAGTTTCATAGAGAATGAGTTAGTTAAATATGCTACAGCTGTCAAAAGCTGTAATGCAGTGTATCTCTTTATTTATATTTGAGCTAGAATCCAAAACTCTGAACAAAAGTTAAACTCATGTTGCCCATAATTAGCCCCTCTGTGTTGTCATGGTGATGGTCAGCTGTGATAAGCAGGGACAGATTTAATTACAGAAGGGTTTGAAAAGGCAGTGGAGTCTGAGCTTTTCTCCTGTTTCTCTGAGCCAGAAGACAGCGCTTTTACCTAATGAGCCAATGAGTTCAGGACACAATGAGCCTCGGGGCAGAGAGAGCAATCTGAACATTGTGACCTGGGACACAACGAAACAATCAGTGACTCAGCAAGGGAATAGAATTAAAAGTCAGTTGATAAAAAATTATAAGTGATATATATATACTGGCACATGCAGAGGGGTGGATTTAGGGGCTCGAGCCCCTGCCTTTTGCTGAGCTGCCCCTCAAATGCAACCCAAATGAAATAAAAAATGTTTTTTACACTTAATAATAGCAATTAGGAAACTTCAAAGCATCTATTGTGGAATTTAATTATCAGTTACTATGACTATGATAATACCCAGTAAGAGAATATTTCAGATTACACTCGCACATTCGCAACATACGTGGCAAATGTGACTAAGGAAACAAACGTGCACTTTGAAGTAAGAATGTTTAGTTCGGATTTCAGTCTCATTGTTAAGAATCGCATGTATCTATCAGCAAAATAAGTTAATTGTTGTTTTTTTCTACTTTCCCAGTTGCGATAAAAAAAATACCTTTACTCATGATCATTATTTGTCCTTAATGTTCTGTGAACATGTTTGGTTTAAAGATCAGACTTATCTGCCTGTGTAGATGACAGATTTCATTTATATATAAATGATTGGTTCAGTACATGTTCCTGTGATGATATGCAAATATACCATTTGATTAAAATCATCGTCTGTTTGTGTTAGTTTGCATAAAGTCAGACATGATATTATTCTTATTTCATATTGGCTCAATAATTAAAGTAACAATAGTATTATTATTATATATTAATATTATTATTATGAACCAAACTTCTCTGTACTCCTTAAATACAATGAATGTCCAGAAATGATTTGGAATCTTCTTACAGTTGTATAAGGACAATTTTGAAGTAACTGCCCCTAAGAACGGTTTAGAGCCACTGCCCCTCAAAATGTCTGTGCACGTCCCTGTATGTATATATAAAAACAACTTTATATTTGTAAATAAGGCTAGAGATGGGATTTGTAAAGTTATGATTCCACTTAAACTTTCTGGTTCCTTAGTGGTTCTATTAGTTATTTTGAGAAAGAAAAATGGATATTGTTTGGAAAACAATTCTCATTGCATTCACTATACTCAGAAGCCTGTTGTCATACGTTGAGATCAGAGAGAATAGTTAAAACAAATCAGAAAGAATTTGACTATTTCTTTGAGTTTTCAAACGTGGGTGCTTGGTGATTTGTGGAAAATTTCAGAGAAAATTGGGAATAATTAACATGTACAGAATTTGACACCATTACTGTTTCATTCTGCTTTTTAAAGACGTGATAGAAATTGCTTTTATTCTCAAAAGCTATTTTTTCTTTTGACAGCCATAATTTATTTTCACACGTCACCTTTACCTTGCTCAATATGCTATGTAAAATTCCTTGGTATAATATTTTGTGTAAAGTGCTATGCAAATTAATTTGAAATTAGTTGAAAATGTTTTTCTAACATTAGACTCATGACCATGTAAATATTTCCAGATATGATATATTATTATTTAGCTCTAATACAATGACAATATAAATGGTATTTATTTAATTTAGCAAGTTGTCATTATAATATCAGACTTAGTTTCTTTCTTTACACAGTATAAATTAAGAGAGCGCGTGAGCCACACAAATGTTCCAGAGGGCGATTTGTGTTGCTGAAAAGCATTCATTTGAGTTTACCCACTGAAATGTGGAATATATAAATAGACTGAATCTGTGGGAAATAATGCCCTTTGGATCTCGCTGTCTCCCGCTTCCTCCTTTGTCACGAATACTAGAACTTCATTACACTGGTGCCGAAACTCTGGAGGGCGGAATGATGCGCTGTCATGAAATCCTCGTCACTGCCATCCGCCAGGGGAGCAGCCGCGGCCGACTCACAGGAATGTAAAGCAGAACATACAGTACAGTTGGAAATGAATCGCAGTGGCTCAAAGCTGTCAGTCTGTTTAAATTGCCCACATAGATTCTGCATAGTGTGTCTTAATCCTCAATACATGTCACCTAACAGCTCTGGGCCCTGCTGTTATGACTTGACAGGCATGATTAATACCTGCCACAGTCAGATATCAGAAACGGCACATATAAAACACCCGTCAATCGTCAGCTGAGCCTTGAGCATCTCTCTATTAGAAAAATGCTTTGAATTTCAGTTAGGATAGAGGAAATCATTTGTGTCCTCAATTGAGTCTTTAATGGTTCCATTTGCAAAAATCTCTATGATGTTGTTAATAGAAGCTTTAAAGGAGAATGCGCGTTTGGCACCCGCAATTATGAATAGGTGACAAACACACAGAGACTGAATGATGTGACTATGAATACATTAGCTTTGATGTCCTCTGTGAATGACCTATGATCTACTGTCACTGATCCACACAAATGTGAGCTTACGTAAATGCCTGCCAGAGATGGTTTATTTATATCCAGATCAATACTTTGTTATAGATCAAGACTACCTCAAGTGGGAGTGGAACTTGTGAAATAAATGTCTTTTAAGTGTGACCTCTATGCCTCTTGACTGTATAACTGGAAGACTGTAAACAGAAATCTCATCCGTTTTAGACTTAAGCGACAAATGTACTCTGCCTTTCTTAAATGGTATAAGAAGAAAAAGTTGTGTAGTCGGTAAGCTCAGAGCTGGTAATTGGAAGATTGATGCCCTTATGGAGCAAGCCATGAGCCATCACCACTGTGCCCTTGAGCAAGGTTGCTCTGGGGGGACTATGTTGTGTAGTGGGCTGGAAATTATATCCAAAGAAGAAAATACCCCCTTTTAATTTTATTTTTGTATTGTTTACAGTTTCACAGTAATAAAGTTCAGTTGTTTAATGAAAACGTTTATGATGTATTAAGAGAGGTATGGGTTGAATTAAGAGGTTTGAGTTTTAATTATTATGGCCTCCTGTAGAGGGCGCTTAGTGCTGGAGTATGAGAGGTGTTGCACGATCTGGCCAGATTCAATAAAACGTGCCAGAGCTTGCACCCATTTATCATTTCATGGTATTTCTCTCTCTTTCTACAGGTGAGAAAATGGGTTAAGAATGTAAATTCATTATTAGAAAGTAAACGGTATGTGTCAGAGTGTGCAGGGAATGTGTTAAGATGTTCTTTCTCTGTGTAAAACATTTATTTAATGTTTATGTTCAGCTATTGTTGGATTCATGCTTTTAAGAAAAACGAGTCATCAAAGATAAGGGTTTTAAAGTTCCAATCTTTGAAAATATATGAATGAAACAAGTTTAAAAATTTTGTAAAAGGAGATTCTATGTTCATTTGCCTGTTCGGAGAAAACGTGAGGGAGTTAAACTGAAATTACTGTTAGTGGTGCAGAGCCAAAATGGCGCTGTGTGTAAGATCCAAGATGGCAGCATCCATGTGTGAAACGTGTTCAATGTAAAACTGAATTCAATGTGTAAAAGTCATTCATCTTTTATTCTAACAGTTATGTAAACAACCAGCATTATTAATGTTTACAAGAAAAATGCTAAATGTGTGACAACTGAATATATATACATCTTTGCAGACTATTAAGACAATGTAATATTACAGATCATATTGTATGGTATTGGAATTCTAATGAGTCAGAAATAATGCACAAAGACACCTGGACCTTGAAAAGACTATTGAGAATTTGTGTATTGAACTTGGACTTTTGTTGTCTATGTTAATGAGTGTTTCCGCTTAACACAGACATGTGATGTTGAAACTATAGTGAATGTCAAGAGTGGTTATGCATTGGAAAATTAAGATACTATTTCTTTGAAATTTAATGGGAAGAAAATCTATTAAGAACAGATTCAATTAAATGCTGACAGAGCTTGCACCCACTTAACATTTCATGGTATTTCTCTCTCTTTCTACAGTTCACTATACAACTTTAAATTATCCACTCAAGCCACCCAGGCCTGAGGTGGGTAACATTGTCATGGCGTTTTTCTATGGCGACATCATCATGTGAAATTCATTGAAACATGTTCCACTATATCTGGCTATGTGGTGATAGAATATTTTCTATTATCAGGAGATTACTTTTGGTCCTCTCATCTGATTTAAACAAATGGTGTTACAAGAGTAATACTTATTTCTTCCATGGAACATGTCCACATTAATATGGTTAAGTTTGACATTTCTGTTTCATTTTCACAGTATGTGGTTATGTAGTGTTTTTGAAGACTCATTTATCAGTGGAGGAAAGTGCAAACATAGCTAAATTCATTTGTTTTCAAACAAAACGTATCAGTGTGGACTTTGCATTAGTCTCCGTCACCATTCACTTTCAATTTCAGCAGTCTATTCTATTTTCCATCAATGGAAGTAAATGGTGACTGAGGATGTCATTCTGCCTAACATCTAAGTATTCTGTTCTATGTGTAAGTGTGCATCTTTAGTCCATAAAATGATAGTAAATGGTGACTGAGGATGTCATTCTGCCTAACACAAGTGTTCTATTCTATTCCACTCTGAAAAACTGCTTTGAATTTATTTAATCATGTACATCAGTTATACATAAATCAAACTAAGTTAGATCAACATATTTTTATATTTTAAGAGCACTTTGCCTTAAGCGCAGCACCATGTGATATGCCATAAATGCAAAGTCAGTGGGCATGCCCATTAAGTTTTGATACTTTTGTGCAAGCATGCACTAAGTCTAAGAGCAAGTGGTTTGACGAACTCGCTCTGTTTGTCACCTGGTCCAGAGCATGGTATAGCCACTTTTCCACCATCGGGCTGAAAAGTTCTCATCGCAAAACGGCACAGTTCTGTGCTGATCTGGGCTAGCTGGCACGGTTACAGTTTCTTTTTCCACTGTGGTGTGGTGACATCAGGAGAATATACACAACAGATCTCTAAGACTGCTTTCCCCCCCTTGTTTTATTATAATAATAATAAGCAGCAAAGATACAGACCATGTCAAATAAAAGGAAAGTAAAGCGAAAAAGGTGAGTTTTACCAACACTTGCTGAGGACTTGTGTTTGCCACCGGACACGGACATGCAGGAAAATAAATCTTCCCAGACTATCTAAAGTTATTAATGAATGAAGGGGCGAGAACCAGCTTGATGGTATAAATAATAGTTTAATGAAAAACTAAAAAAGACAAACACACAAAGGTGTCGGATAGCTGCCCAAAAACGCTCGCTCTCTCTGTCGCACCACCATCCTCATTCGGCCATTATCCCTCTTGGATGCTTGATTAGCCCGACTAGGGCGAGAAGAATAGCGACCCGGTCCGCCCTCCGCCCTGTCACAGATATTTATTGACATAAGTATTATATGAAAATAGTATATGAGAATATATTGATGTATTTTGAGTTTAAATTAGCTAGTAATCTACTTCCCTTACAGAAAAGGCATTTAGAATTAACTTTTAGCCTACAATACTAGTTAAACAATCATAATAAAACCATGATGTGTTGTTACTTAATAAAGCCATTCCATCAGCACTGTTGAGTACAGTTAGCTATCCGTGCTGTGAATTCCGGAACGGGAATGGTTTATAATCATGCGTGCTGAACAGTGCTCAAGTGGACATATTACTGTAACCGTTCAGCCCAATGTTGGAAAAGCTTCTTTTTTGTTTTATGATCTCTATCGGCCTCTCTGGGACCGTTGACTCTCATCCTGCTCACTCGCGTCACACCTGCTGATATATTGTTTAATATTGGTCCAGCATCTTTGAGCTTTGGAAAGGCACAATACAAAATGAACTTAATCATATTATTATTGATCATATTCATCTATTAAAAGTGATTGATAGTTCTTTGATATCATCTGCTGGTGGAATCCCCAAACGGAACATGCAGGAACTGATATTCAGGTGTGGAAAGAGTACTGAAAAATCATACTCCAGTAGAAGTACTGTTTCTTCCCAAAGAATTTAGTGTGAGTAGAGTAAAAGTAGCTGTCCTAAAAACTACTCAAGTAAGAGTAAAAGAGTAGCTCATTTAAAAGTACTCATGAGTAGTGAGTATTGAGTACTGAGTACTGAGTACTGTGTTGCAAAACCTATGCCCCATTATAATGAACACTGTATGCCAACTTTTAAAATACATCACTTATTTATGATACATACAAAAAATAAAAGTGAGATATGATAACAGAAATTAAAAGATTAAAAAGTTATTTTCAATACACTGATCACCATTTTAAATCGTAATGAATGAATCAATTACATTAAAATCAGTTTATGTTTAGGTGTCACGAACCCCGCTCCCTCGCTCCGCCCCCTCGAGCTTCCTCGCTCGTTTTGCTCCCTCGGGCTTCCACGCCCGTTTTGCTCGCTCGAGCTTGCACGCTCGTTTTTGCTCCTACGAGCTCACATGCTCGTACACTATCTCCCCCCTCGGGCTCACATGCCCGCTCCCAATCGCCAGAACATTATGTACACCTGCACTCGTCTCATCACCCCTTTATTCGTTACACCTGCACCGCTCGTTAGTTCCCCTATTTATATCACAGCACATTCGTTTCACACACGTTGGTTATTGTGTTTAGTTTCCCGTCTCTTTGCCCCCCGCTAGTCTCGTCTAGTTTTGTACTCCTCTAGTTTACCCCTTAGCTTGCCAGCTCCCCTTGTTCCCCTGTCTTTTGCTCCCACTAGTCCCGTCTAGTTGTGTCTGATTCCCGGCTTCGACCTCCCGCTCTCGTTGACCACTCTCTCCCGGATTTGCCCCTTTTCTCTACTTTGATTCCCCGGCTTTTGACAATACGCTTCCTCGATGATTCTCCCTCTGGATTTTCCCCACTGTACCTTCGACTGCTCTTTAATAAAAGCAGTGTTTACTCACATTGTGACTGTCTCGTATTGTGTGTGTGTGTGTGCGGGTTACAGAATAACCAACCACACCGTAGACAGTCACAATGCGTCACGCGGAGGATTCGCGCAGCTCACTAGAGCGGAGATGCACGTCACATTCGGCGCGAGGAGCTACAGTTTGGAGAGATGACCACGCGCTCACGGCCCAGGGGTAGCAGGTATGCACTATTTCTGATTTATTTCACCCTGTTTCACCTGTGTCTGCCCCTGAGCCCGTTTATGCTTCCAATGCATTTCTGAGCGCCGTGAGCCTTCAACCCCCTGAGAGGTTTGACGGCTCTTTGGGCGCTTACCAAGAGTTTTTCGTGCAAGGCAGCGGTTGTGTCACTCATAACCCCGTCCTTGACATTATGGAGCCAGCGGCCCGACTCTTGGTTTTGCGCCAGGGGAGCCAACCCATGGAGGCTTATGTTGTGGATTTTTGTGCCCTGGCTAACCAGGTGAATTTTGATGAGGTGGCTCTGAAAGACATTTTTCAATATGGACTGAATGAGCCAGCCTCATCATTCATGCCTGGTGGTCGCTGCTCTCTCAACCTGGCTCAGTTTATTGACCTCACCCTACTGTATGCTGGTTCCTCGTTTACTGTGGGCGAGGCAGAAACTGAACCAGTGTTCCACACCACGGCCCCAGTCTCAAAGCCTACCACGGCCCCAGTCTCGAGGCCTACCACGGCCCCAGTTTCGAGGCCTACCACGGCCCCAGTTTCGAGGCCTACCACGGCCCCCGTCTTGAAGCCTACCACGGCCCCCGTCTCGAAGCCCGACACGGCCCCGTCTCGAAGCCTACCACGGCCCCCGTCTCGAAGCCCGACACGGCCCCAGTCCCGAAGCCCGACACGGCCCCAGTCCCGAAGCCCGACACGGCCCCAGTCCCGAAGCCCGACACGGCCCTAGTCCCGAAGCCTTACACGGCCCTAGTCCCGAAGCCTTACACGGCCCTAGTCCCGAAGCCCGACACGGCCCTAGTCCCGAAGCCTGACACGGCCCCAGTCCCGAGACCTGTCACGGCCCCAGTTCTGAAGCCTGTCACGGCCCCAGTCCCGAAGCCTGACACGGCCCCAGTCCCGAAGACTGTCACGCCCCCAGTCCCGAAGCCCGACACGGCCCCATTCCCGAGGCCTGTCACGGCCCTCGTCCCGGAGCCTGACACGGCCCCAGCCTCGAAGCCTGGCACGGCCAGCGAGTCAACGCCCATGCCTGCCACGGCCAACGAGCCAGCGCCCATGCCTGCCACGGCCAACGAGCAAGCGCCCATGCCCGCCATGGCCAACGAGTCAGCGCCCATGCCTGCCACGGCCAACGAGCCAGCACCCATGCCCGCCACGGCCAACGAGCCAGCGCCCATGTCTGCCACGGCCAGCGAGCCAGCGCCCATGTCTGCCACGGTCAACGAGCCAGTGCCCATGTCTGCCACGGTCAGCGAGCCAGGGCCTGTAGCCTCGACCGCCCCAGAGCCAGCACCTGTAGCCTCGACCGTCCCCATGGCCACGTCCCCTGTTGGCCAAAGACGTAAGAGAAGGAAGAGGGCCCCTTCTCCCCAGTCTCGTCTTGTGCTCAAGACCGCAGAGGTTCCCTCAGAGTCTTCCATGGCTCTGCCGGGCTCTGCTCCGCCCTCAGAGTCTTCCACGGCTCTGCCGGGCTCTGCTCCGCCCTCAGAGTCTTCCACGGCTCTGCCGGGCTCTGCTCTGCCCTCAGAGTCTTCCACGGCTCTGCCAGCCTCTGCTCGCCCCTCAGAGCCTCCCAGGGCTCCGCCTCACGAGCCTCCCAAGGCTCCTCCTCCCAAGCTTCCCAGGGCTCCTCCTCTCGAGCCTCCCAGGGCTCCGTTTCTCGAGCCTCCAGAGCTCTACCACCCAAGCCCCCCAGGGCTCTGCCTTTCAAGTCTCTCGAGCCTCCCAGAGCTCTACCCCTTGAGCCCCTCAGGGCTCTCCCTCCTTCCAAGCCTCTCAGGGCTTCTCCTCTCGAGTCTTTCAGGGCTCCCCCTCCTTCCAAGCCTCTCAGGGCTTCTCCTCTTGAGTCTTTCATGGCTCCACCCCTCAAGCCTCTCACGGCTTCGCCTCTCGAGTCTCTCAGGGCTCCTCCCCCTCTCAAGCCTCTCAGGGCTTCCCCTCTCGAGTCTTTCAGGGCTCCTCCTCCCCTCGAGCCTTCCAGGCCTCCGCCTCTAGAGCCTCCCACGGCGCCACCGTCATTGGCTCCACCTCCAGAGCCTTTCAGGCCTTCACCCCTAAAGCCTCCTTCGGCTCCACCTCCAGAGCCTTCCAGAACCCCACCTCCAGAGCCGCCTACAGTGCCGCCTCTGACGGCACCGCCTTTCACGGCTCAGCCCGGACTTCCTGATCCCCTCCCTGTCCTGTGGCCTCTTCCCTGGCCTCCGGACCCTATTCCTGTCCGGTGGTCACCTTCCAGACTCCCTCGCTCCGCCCCCTCGAGCTTCCTCGCTCGTTTTGCTTTCTCGGGCTTCCACGCCCGTTTTGCTCGCTCGAGCTTGCACGCTCGTTTTTGCTCCTACGAGCTCACATGCTCATACACTATCTCTCCCCTCGGGCTCACATGCCCGCTCCCAATCGCCAGAACATTATGTACACGTGCACTCGTCTCATCAGCCCTTTATTCGTTACACCTGCACCGCTCGTTAGTTCCCCTATTTATATCACAGCACATTCGTTTCACACCCGTTGGTTATTGTGTTTAGTTTCCTGTCTCTTTGCCCCCTGCTAGTCTCGTCTAGTTTTGTACTCCTCTAGTTTACCCCTTAGCTTGCCAGCTCCCCTTGTTCCCCTGTCTTTTGCTCCCACTAGTCCCGTCTAGTTGTGTCTGATTCCCGGCTTCGACCTCCCGCTCTCGTTGACCACTCTCTCCCGGATTTGCCCCTTTTCTCTACTTTGATTCCCCGACTTTTGACCCTACGCTTCCTCAACGATTCTCCCTCTGAATTTTCCCCACTGTACCTTCGCCTGCTCTTTAATAAAAGCAGTGTTTACTCACATTGTGACTGTCTCGTATGTGTGTGTGTGTGTGTGTGTGTGGGTTACATTAGGGTCTAAATTTCCCTTAATTCCGACAGAGCATTATTATTGTGCATAATGGGATGGGGAAAAAAGCTAAATAAGCAGAATCACTTGGCACATCATGTCCTGCACAATAGATGAGATAGAGCAGCCATGGGAAAAAGTGTTTGGTACAGGGGCTACATATGAAGTCAAGTAATTTTTATTTGTATAGCGCTTTTCACAACACACATCGTTTCAAAGCAGCTTTAAAGAAGATCAGGCATTAACAGAAGATAACCCTGTAATGTCTATAATGTCTATGAGTCATCATTGTGTAATTAGATAAAATACAATTGTGAATTGTGTTTAAAACTAAGTCATTAAATAATAATTGTATTTATAACCTCAGTGAGCAAGCCGAAGGCGACTGTGGCAAGGAACACAAAACTCCATAAAATGTTGGTAAATGGGAGAAAAATAACCTTGGGAGAAACCAGACTCACTGTGGGGGCCAGTTCCCCTCTGGCATGAATATAATGCCAATATTACTTATGTATATTGCAAGTCATGGTTTAAAATTATTAAACTAAGTAAGTGTTAAGGGTCAGTGTTTAAACATAGATTTTGTTTGAACTGTAAGATTAATGACTAATGTCTTTGAAGTTCATCCTACTACAGAAGTTCACATAGATGCAATTGTCCTTGTTAATTTGCTGATGAAGGCTTTTGTTGGCAATTGTTAGTCTATGTATTCCATTTCAAGAGTGTTGTCCATCAATAGATCGAGGTGATGCAGGCAGAGATCAGTGTGGTCCATCTTAAGTCCAAGGTTCATACAATGGCATATGAAGTATCCCATGTCTTATGGTTGGAGTTGGCATCAGTTCATCCTCTGAAGTCCATCATAATAGACTGAACTGATGTTTGGCTGGCTGCATTTAGTCGTTATCACACAGCGACATGTAGCAGTGGAGTCCAACACGAAGCAGGAATGGAGCTGGATGTGTTTGACTTTCTTTCTTCTGCAGAACACAAATTAAGATTTTTAGAAGAATATCTCAGCTCTTTTGGTCCATACAATGAAAGTGAATCTGTGCTAAAAATATCGAAGCTCCACAAATCACGTAAATCAGCATAAAAGTAGTCTAATCCATGTGCCTCCAGTGGTTTAATCCATGTCTTCAGAAGCGATATGATAGATTTGGTGAGAAACATCAATATTACATTACATTTTTTACTATTAATTCTCCTCCCTGCTCAGTCAGTCTTCATTTTAACATTCACTTCTTGTGTTTTTGGTTATTCACATTCTTCATGCATATCACCACCTACTGGGCAGAGAGAAGAATTTCTCTCTGCCGAGTAAAGAGAATTTTGTTGTGTAGATCAAAAATAATATGATTTACTAAATTTACCACAAAAAAAGTCAGTATATTCTATATTATATTATATTATATTTAATATCCATAAGGTGCTCTTTACTGCCACGTATCAACTCCAATCTCCAGAAGAGCAATGTGGCAGAATAAAAGCATGTTATATGCTACCTGACACAAAGAGCACTTTTTAAGTGGGGAAAAACTGGATTGTGCAGCTCAGCTAGTCATGTTGGATCTCCTTTGAATACACTGTTACCACCTGCTGCCAGATCTGTTTACTCAGTTCCACAGCTGGATCACAGTAGGAGTCAGCTGCATCTGTCTGTCTATTCAAGCTTCATTGAATTGGTTTAAAATGTCTTTCCTGGTTCTGTTTAATTATTGGGATCCTTCTGACACTGTTGGTGATGGCTGTGTAAATCAATGACCACAGAAGGACCATCCACACTCTCTGCTCTCAGACATGTTACTCGCTCATTTAGAAACAGCACATTTGCCTTTTGGCACAATCCAGTAAGCTTTCTGAATATCTTCATTTCCATGTGTGTGACATCTGTGTGTGGCAGAACATCTTTAACAAGTGACGTCTTATCTGGCTGCAGCAGAGCTTCACAACTGAGCAGCTTTTCAAACCTTAAGCTCTAATGTTTATTTAAACTCAGACTGGAGTATAATTCTCTTTCTTGTCATTTAAACCTTTACTTCTATTCTTTAAAGCAGTAGTCTTTACAGAGGCAGACACTATAAAGGCTTGTGTGAGAGGATGAAAGAAGCAAAACAATAAAAGAACATGATACAGGCAGTAATAAAGTAAGGGGAAAAGAGAAATATTGGTATCAGAAGGATATAATATGTCTGTTTGTGCATATGTGTGCATTTGTGTTAATGAAATGAGTGGACAGCTAAATAAGATTTCAAGAATTTAGACCCTTTATGTAGCAAGTTTGTTTGTAAGTATTTTAACATTAAACAAAATAAGGTGACTATTAATGTCTTTATGTGAAGCATCATTGAAATTGTGTGTGTGTGTGTGTGTGTGTGTGTGTGTGTGTGTGTGTGTGTTTTTAAGGTGAAAGTGTTTTTTTCTTTATGGTCTAAATTACAAAACAATTTATAACTTCAGCATGCACTTCAGTCAGGTCACCTGTACATCACATCTAATCATTTAGATAAA
Source organism: Xyrauchen texanus (assembly GCF_025860055.1). Classification (NCBI taxonomy): domain Eukaryota; kingdom Metazoa; phylum Chordata; class Actinopteri; order Cypriniformes; family Catostomidae; genus Xyrauchen; species Xyrauchen texanus. Next base: position 21,682,011 of record NC_068309.1, on the reverse strand, counting down.
ACATTTGATCAGAAATGTTTGTTTGGATGTGTTCTCATACTTCTAAAACTCTGGGATACATTCTACTTTGCTTTTGGGTAAATCAGCAACAATATATGCAAATTGCATAAAAATGCATTATATTTTCAGGTTTATGTTCAGAATAGCAACACACTACCTGTATCTTATTTTAGGCCTGGTAGAGAAACAGATATTAAGTAAAGCTCCAGCCTTAAGGCTCCATGTTAAGGCTCCCCTCATATTCTCTGCACAGTTGTTGTTACTCTTCTCAGTTTATCAGTGCATTCTGGGACACAAGGCCTACCCTTACTGAAGGCACACTTGGGTTAATTTGATCTGCTTTTATAAGTCGATCCCTTGATTTGAAGTAAAACATGAACAAAGACATAGTGAGGGTTTCTCAAAATAAATTACAAGCTGTTTTTTGAAGATGCATTAAGTTGAGCTTGTTATGAAAGTTCACCCCACTGGCCACAATAACGTTTCACTTTATACATATAGCTACTTAAAAATCACACTCTTAGATTCTTAAAGATTAACACTGATTAATTAATAATTGGGATAGGATTGACCTGTTGTCCCGCAGCTTGCCTCTAGAGAATGTTACATTTTTATAAACATTATGACCACTCACAGTTGAAGTGAATAACATTGATCATCTCCTAACAAGACCATATGTCAAGGACTGGGTAGATTAGATGGTAATCGAACAATAGTCAGTTCTCGTAGTCAACATGTTGAATGCAGGAAAAATGGGTAGGAGTAAAGACCAGAGTGACTTTGAGAAGGGCCAAATTGTTATGGTTGACAGGTTGCCCCCAGTCAGCAGTGGTGAGTACCTACTGCCAGTGGTCCAACAAGGGTGAAACCATAAACTGGCAACAGGGTGTTGGGCACCCAAGGCCCATTGATGAGCAAGGGAAGGTCTGCTGTGGCAAAGTTACAGAAAATGTTAATGATGGTTATGGTGAGAATATGTCACAACACACAGTGCATCACACCTTGCTGCTTATGGGGCTGAGTAGCCGCAGACCAGTCAAAGTGCCCATGATGACCCCTCTTCACTGCCGAAAGCAGTTACAATGGGCATTCGAGGTCGGAACTGGATCTTGGAAGAAGGTTGCCTGGTCCGATGAGTCCTGTTTTCTTTTACATCACGTAGATGGCTGTGTACGTGTGTGCCATTTACCTTGGCAAGTGATGGCACCAGGATGCACTGTGGGAAGACGACAATATGGTGGAGGGAGTGTGATGCTCTGAGCAATGTTCTGCTGGGAAACCCTGGGTCTGTCCATTCATGTGGACGTCAATTTGACACATGCCACTTACCTAAACATGGTTTCAGACCAGATACACCCCTTCATGGCACTGGTATTCCCTGATGGCATTGGCCTCTTTCAGCAGGATAATGCAGGGTGCTGCCACACTGCACACATTGTTTGGGAGTGGTTTGAGGAACATAACAGAGAGTTCAAGGTGTTGCCTTAGCCTCCGAATTCCCCAGATCTCAAAACGATTGAACATCTATGGGATGTGCTGGACCACGGAAGCTCCACCTCGCAACTTACAGGACTTGAAAGATCTGCTGCTATCTGACACCTTCAGGTGTCTTAAAGAGTCCATGCCTTGGCGGGTAATCGCTGTTTTGGCTGCACGTGGAGGAGCAACAGCATATTGTTTTGGCCCATCAGTGTATGTCCATTCGCCTATCTAGGGTTATCCTTCTAAACCTTCTTTTAATGGCTGTTAAATAAATTTTCTGGGTTCAATATAAGTTAAGCTAAATCAATAGCATTTGTGACATTATGTTGATTAACACAAAAATTTATAATTTTCTTTAAAAAAAAAGCAAAAATCGAGGTTACAATGAGGCTCTTAAAATAGAAGCGATTAGGGACAGTGAATATGGACGATTTTTCGAAAGATTAAACAGAAATGTGAAGCTTATAATTTTATAAAAGCACTTAAATTAATTCTTCTGTTAAAACTGTTAATATTTGAGTGTTTTTTTTTTTTTAGCACAGAAAAGGTTTGTAAGTGATTTTATCACACTAAAATAATGTTTACACATGTTTTTTGATAAAGTGAGTATTTTAACGTTAAATCGTCAACATTCACTTCCATTGTGAATGCCTTACTGTATTCCCTACTGTATTTTTTGATTTTCAAATAAAAGGAGGAATGAGTCGAAATAAATTTTTGTGGTAATCAACATTATGCCATAAATGCATTAGATTGAGCTTATCTTGTATTGAACCTGGAACATTCCTTTAAGCATTGAATGTAAACTTTGTAAACTAAAAGCTATAATCATAAATGTAATGTTCCTCACTATTTAGCAAAGGCATTTTGTACTTACCCAGTGCATTTCAGACTTCGATTAGAGTAGGACAATGTGCTCCTCTCTTATGATGCACATTAGGAGGTCTTTGAGCTGCGAGGCTCGTCTTTGAATGCTTGTTGCTATGGTTACCACTTTTCACGAAAGATGTCTTTTTGCTTCTGCACTGACCCACCAAATGTCTTAATTTTCACAACAACCAGCTAGCCTTTTGTTTGTCTTTATGACCTGGAACTAGCACTTATGTTGTTTTAGGAAGTCAATAAAATGCCTTTTTAATCTCTTCCGAAAATGAAAGTATTTTTTCCCATAAAGTGCGAGCCTATAATATGTTTGTGATGTGCAGAATATAAATCAAATATTCTTTTGAGAAAGCAGAGAGTCTATTTGGTAACTTGGCTCGTAAGCATCCCTAAGATTTAATATTTGCTATTAAGTGTTTCAACCTCAATGAGGATTGATTGTTTGCAAACACTGTGAGAGCTTGTCACTGTTTAATGAAGGAGTTTAAGGATTTGTTGCATTTAATAAATCTGCAGTATTTGTTCTGATCACTTGTTTGAGTAAATACTGTACATGTGTGTATTTTTATGCAAGTGTGTTTAACATTAAAATTGGTGCCAACCCCTCTCCTCTTTGTAGTTCTAGCAATAAATGCCCTCCTTGCCTCTGCTTCCCGCCAGTGGCACCTGCAGCTGTATGGCCATATGCACTGTGCGTACCATGAGCACTCCGACTGACCTGAGAAATATTTACTCAGAATATTTCACCAATCATGAAATGTGTCCCGTATTTCTGTTGGCTGTTTAAAAGAACTAGCAATGCCCAATTTGCAAATGAAGAATTCTTTTGAGTCGGTTCTTTTCATTGAATTGGCCAAATGGTCTTGCAAAACGGTCTGAATCGGTTTGTGATTCAGTACAGTTCAATTTGTTCGGAGCACTCTCTCACTGAATCATTTGGTGTGGTTTCCTCATACAGTAAAACAGTATCTGGATATTTACCAATACAGCGATGGATATAGTGTAAATTTACCTACAATCAACTGAAACAAAGTCTTTTTGAGATGTAACTTCAGCTAGTGCTGTGTCATATGAACATGGGGCTGTTCAAATGTGTTTTTGCATCCGTTCGCTCTGTCAATCGTTTTCCATGTAAACATTATCTAAATGGATGTCTTTTGACAACTGCGTCAAGTTTCATTGTTTTTAGCATCTCTCTCGGCAGTGCTGCATTTTTAGATGCAGTGTTGTAGCACCTCTACATATGTATACATAATTTATGTCACTGTGTAATGTAAGAGTGGAAATTGTATTAAGGTTATCAAGTGGTATATCTTGATTTCTAATACTATGAAGTGCTTTTGACTCCATTTTCTATAATGCTGTGCTGGACTCTTGTATTATAGGGGTAGGAACCAATGTGTGGGATGGTTGTTTCTCGGGAACTTTTCCAATTGACGAATCCTTAGTTACCAGGTGGATATCCTTGTTTGCAGCAAATGCCTCGCTGGCAGGATTTACTTGTGTCTTTTTGGAGTGTTTCGTGACTGATTGGACTTTTTGATGCAATGCCACACAAAGGACTGGGATACATGGGGCTGGGACTAACTAAGTGAGCGGTAAGAGATATGCGGTTCATCTGTTTGTGCAAAGACTATGGGAACTGCTCTAAGTTATGATAAGATGGACTTTGCTCATGTGATGAAAGATATATATTTATTCTGGGTGTTTGTATAATACACATCTTTGTGCATCAGGAAATGACTGAATTCTCTGTATCTTTATTGATGTATCCTCACTAATATTGAGAGTGTTACAGTGTCAAGTTAAAAAGAAATTCAACTTGAAACGAGAACACGTTTGTTTTGAACAGTTACTGGAAGAAATGCCAGGGTGGGTCTGAAATGATGGATTAGAAATTAGAAAATGATGGATATCCTATGATCCATTGCTACTCAACCCTTAAAGATTTCCATCCAGAAAATAATTAATTGTTAAATTTACAGGCCTAGGAGAAGATTTAAGGGGTGATTTTGAGGAATAAATTGCAGAGCCAGTCCTCAAATAGTGCAAGAGTGGTCAAAATGTTTCCATAGCAACAACTAAACTGTCAATATGTCTAAGAGAACAAAGGTTCACAGTAGCTTCCAGGAAGTCCCAAGCAAACATAGGATAGTATGTGAATGTCTACAGACTCTCCTGCTGAGGCTGAAAGTAATAATGCCCGAGTCATCACAAAAAGAACTTAGGAGAGCTGGTGTACAAGGGTGGACAGCTTGGAAGAACTCACTGCTTTCAGAGAGGAACGATGCAGGCAGCTGTCAAAGGCTGGACAAAAAGCACTGACAGAACCACAGAGAGATGCCTCCTCCCTGCTGCCTGCCTGCAAAGGATCAGGAAACCTTATGGTAAAGTAGACTAGCAGTCTATGCAAAGGTTTGCAGGTTCAGTTCAGAGTGGAGTCGGGGCAATCCAGGAACTTTATCCTTGCTCTATGATTAACTTTAACTTTTGATGAATATCAACTCTTGAGTTTCTTCAGAAGTCAATTTTGGACAACTTACTGAATACTAACTACAAGACAGACAAAAAAATTCCTTGGAGAAAAATATAACCCCCTCCAATTACTACCACTCAACTATCAAAGCAAACAACTAGGACAAAATAGAATGGTTGCGTATGAATATTTTTGATGACAGAAACACAAGAGATACATCTGTTGTTCCAAAAAACAGATTCATCCTTTGTTTTCAAAAAGAAAATTATGTTAGATCCAGAATCAATGCATATTATGCCACCGTTATATCCCAAAGGTTAACTGGATAACTAACCTTGACCAATAATAAACCTGTCTGTAATGGCCTGCTCTCCATATTTCTCAGTTCTTGATTACAGTCATTAAAGAGCAGTAATGAAATTGTGTTCTATCTGTCAATAGTGCATAAATCTGCCCTCTGTTATGCTGTCCTCCCACTCATGTGACTAAAGTTGTTTAATGTGGGACCTGAAAAGACCTGAGCATGAAGCAAACACCTACATTTTAACAAAGTTAAAATTTAAAGAAAGTAGTTACATTTAAAAGTCAGAAAAGTGCACACCTGTCTGTTCTATGCATAGATATTATTAGTAATCCGCCCTCTCTTTTGAAGACTGAGAGAACCACCATCACATAAATGCATAAAAAGAGATAATTATGACATTTATGTAAGAAACTTTTGCAGACCTCACACAAACCCTTGGTTTTTAGCCATCCTGTACTGCAATGCAGAGATCTTTCTCTGTCTTTTACACTTTTCTAAAATAAAGGAACAAACAGCATTGTAGATTACATGAAAACCAAAAGCAGACTGTTTAATGTCAGATTTAGGGTGTTTAATTCAAGAATGGTCAATCATGTTAATGTTGCAGGTGTTTGTTTTTTTTTTATCTGATAATCATTGCTCAAGTATGTTTGTGACAAATTGAGATATGCAAAAACCATCTTGTTCTCTCTATCTAACTCTCTTGAGTTGTGTTTTCAAAGTTTAGTGCAAACTAACATTTCATAATGCATCAACACCATTTCTTTAACAGGAGAGATTTGACCATTGTGCAGAATATAGAGAAACTGTATGTGAAATACAGTTCCTAGTCTAGATAAAATATCAGGGATCTGGAAAAAAGAAGGTCTCAAATTGCAGGGCTGGGATAATGAATAATCTTTAATAATAACAAAATGGTAAGAAACTTAAAGTACAAATACAGCAGGACAAAGAAACTGACAAGAAAATAACAAATCAAACAAACAGGAACCAAGATTGAAAGTCAGGTAACATCACAAGACAATACAGCAACTATAAAATGAAACCAGTACAGAAGGGTAATAGAGAACAGGTGAAACTAATTAAAAAACAGGGATAACAAAGTGGTCAGGGAACAAATGAGCGGAGGAGCACATGAGACGAACAAAGTTATGTGCTCAACAAAGACACAACTGAACACAACACAAAAAACAAGGAGGACAAGTCAGTATGAACAAAGTAAAAAAACTAAACACAAAGTTGCCAGGATCCTACTACTACTACTACTACTACTACTACTACAAAAAAAAAAACAACAACACTAAAAGCAAACCAAGATGGTAGGATCCTGACATAAAGTTTCTTTCCAGTGGGACTGGAAGCTAAAATTACAAGGATAGAGTAGAGATAAGGGTATTGAACTCTTTTTAATTTATGTTTTTTCATTCTAGTCTTTATTTGGTAAGTGGCAAAAGAGACCGGAAACATCAGGGGGAACTTGATCGCGAAAAGTCCTCAAGCCAGGACGTAAACCTGCGTTGCTTGAGATGCTATTACCCCATATGTCTGAGCATTGCCCAAAAGGTAAGATATTAAAGAGACAAAAATTGACAGTTTAGTGTCAAGGATTCATTCATGTTGAATATTAATGACAGAATTTGAACACTAAGATATTCTGTTTACTATATGGGTGATCTCTACAACCTATGTTTTTTGACACCACAGTGTCTTTAAAGTGAGTTTTGCTATATGGCTTAAGGATGTGTATTGATTAAGTTAGCAAGTAACTAATTTGTGCTGCTAGCTCCACCCACCTTTCTGCTTGACTCCTTGTGGCACTTACAGAAATGTGGCACTTACAGAAATGTGGCACTTACAGAAATGTTTGGTGTAGGCTAAATGTTAATGATTCAGAGGTCAATTTGTCACACTCCCCCGTTAACAATGAGGTTGTTAACTTTCTTTCAACAATCTCAGTATTTAAAAGAAAGTTTACAATGCTTTTTGTGTACAATTACAGATTATATATTTCAGCAGAGGATACATGGAATCCATGTTTTGAATAAAAAAAAAATGCAACGAAGATGTACAGCACATCAAGACAATTTTATTTTGTGTATAAACTTTGAGTTAACTTTATTTAAAATACTGAGGTTGTTGAAAAACTAATTTCATTTCTCTAGTGTGCAACCTTTTTATCAAACACACAATGTTTGTGTAACAATGCAAAATAATATAGTTTGAGTATAATTCTTTTTTTCTTTAACCACAAGTAAAAATCAATTTACAGATGACGGATTTAAATAAGCATTAAAGTCAACATGACAGGGCATTCAAATGTATATTACTTCCATTATTGATAAATTTCCAAGGAAACAGGATATTTAGAAAAATGTATAGCGGAACACTATTTTAAACTTTTCATAATTGAGCCAAGTGGTTGTAGGGGAGGGGTTGAAAAATAAGAGCAATATTAGCCAAAAAGTAAGAGGCGTGTTCGACTTCATGCAGCACTGCCAGAGCTCTTCTATCAAGGGAGCCTACAATATAAGTTTAGCGTAGCAATGCGTAATGCGGCAGTCCAATAGACTTTCTACACTGGCGAGGAGACATGTTTTTTTTTAATGGATGTCTATGAAGGAGATGCTTCCTGATGCTGAATAAACTGCTTTTGTGAGGAAACGGCTCATCACTTAATGAATTGACCGTCTGTCCACTAATCTTCAACATGTTTTAAAGGGGTCATGACATGGGTTTTTTTTTATTGTATTATTATGTTCCCTTAGGTGCAATTATAGTATTAATATATTTTTTTTTAAGAAAAACTTTTAAAATCTAGTGATTTATGACCTTTTCCCACCCTGTTTCTCATCCTCTGATTCAAACAGTCTGTTTTGGGAGCGTTTTCCATTTAAGACTTCAGTGTTAACGCCCACTGTTATGATTGGCTAACGTCAGTGCCTATGTATCAATTATTGACGCCCCCAGCCAGAACAATATGCAAGTAAACTAAGTAAAAACACTGTGATTATTCATAATGAATGAAATTGCGCTTTAAAAAGTAGTTTAAAGTTTAAAATAGATTACTTACAGTTTGCGTCGTCGTTGTTCCCAGAATAGTCAGCACGGACTTATCTTTGAGCAACAGTTTTCTGGCAAAGCCAGCGTCATATTGAGATTTGTTCTCAAAACAGTCATCCTTAAAATGTACAGAACAAACGCTTAAGTTAACACTGCCGTGACTGGGACGTCCGCAAAAAATAAACTGCATCCATTTTTCCCTGACGTCTGGATCTTTCGGCAGCTTATTCAGAGGTTTTGTTTGACCACAGCCAGGAACAGCACATCTGTGTGGCATCGTAATTTTCCTGTGCACAAGTAGTCTCTGTCAGAGCTCGCTGTCCATCGACTGAACACTTGTGAGGCGACGGCGATACTGAAATGAGCGTAGTTGTCTTAGCGCTTAAAGCGTAGTTATCTTGTGCTGGAGGCGGTCATATGCAAACGCTGTTACGTCACTTCTAACCGACACGTCACTTCTAACCATGAATCCAGAATGAGCTGTATTTTGAGCTTGATTAAATAAATGATTCGTTTAGAATGGGGAGGACGTCTTAAAATATTAAACTTGCAGGACGTTTTAATGATACAAAGACCTCTTATATACCAAAAGATCAAGGCAAATTTGGTTTCTCATGTCATGACCCCTTTAAACTAAACAATCATTTTGTTATCAACTATGTGTGCAACATTTTTTTTGCATTTGAGACCAGCCGTCTGGATCAGCTGGCGCAGTTGCTCTAAAGCTGCTGATGACACCGCTTATTCGTGATTGGCCAGACTCATCGATGACGTTACTACTCTGTGTCAGTCTATGGCAGAAATGGTAAGAGTGGTATGCCATTACCAAGGTGACACCTTCTGTTCCACTAAACTCTTACAAATCTGTGTTCTTATAACAGTATATCATGTTATATCATGTTATATTATGAATGTCATGTGTTTTTTCATTAAAAAAACAAAACAATTAAAAATGATTACAAATATTGACTACTTTATTGATATTAAAATAGTATAGTCTTTTATTGGACTTTCTTCTTGTATACATTGCAGGCACTTTATTAAACAGCACATAACCTTTTCAAATAAACAATGATTCTAGTTATTATATATAAAGTTCAAAGCACCTTCTATCTGAATTCCACTTCAATTGCAATAAAGAAAACATAGACCTTTTTCCACAGATTGTGATGACGCTTTTCCGCCTTATTTAGCAGCTTACATATAAAAAAAGTAAATAATGATATTATGTTGATATACATTTATCTATTATAGATTTTTAAAACATTGAGTGGAAATTTATAACATTATGCTTTGTGTTATATTACCCTGGAATTGGTTTAAAAAAAAAAAACTGAATTACCACAGCTGCGAGGGGGTTTCTATTACACCTTCCTGAGAGAGTGACAGTAATTTGGCATCTTCTACCATTTTACTCTCGTAATCTATCTATTTTTTCCCTCTTCTGGAAAGTCATTCAAATTAAATATTGTAATTTTTTTTCTTTTGGTCTTTGAGCAAATGGGTAAGTGAAAATCATATTTGCTGTGATCTTCAGTTCCCTCCCATTCACCGCTGTTGAGGTTTACCCTGCAAACGTTTACTTCCGCATTCCAAAACCCAGAGTGTGAAAAAGGTCAATTGAAAAATCTTCTGTGACTGATGTAGGTTCACCACATGATGGGAAGTGCAAAGTGTCCGGCTTTTTGGCTCACTCTTTTTTTTTAATTCCTCCCCCGACTACAACCAGCAAATCTCACCGATCAGTAAGGTAAGGCGTGGTTTAAGTCAACCGCAACTAAAGCAGTTTCAGAGGCAAAGTAAGCTATTTCTTTTTGTTGAATGATTACAAAAACCAAAATTATTTGCTTTGGAGTGACACATACCGCTGAATCGTACACAATGAACCAGAAATGTGTGTTAAGACACACTGATCAGCCACAACATTAAAACTACTGACAGGTGAAGTGAATAACATCAATTATCGCTATACAATAGCACCTGTCAAGGAGTGGGATATATTAGGCAGCAATTGAACAGTCAGTTCTGAATTTCATGATTTGGAAGCAGGAACAATGGGCAAACGAATGGATCTGAGCGACTTTGAAAGGGGCCAAATTGTGATGGCTTGCCGCTAGGTCAGAGCATTTCCAAAACGGCAGGTCTTGTGGGGTGTTCCCGGTATACAGTCTTTAGTACCTACCGAAAGTGGTCCAAGGAAGGATAACCAGTGAACTGGCGACAGGGTCATGGGGCGTCCAAGGTACATTGATGAGCATGGGGAGCGAAGGCTAGCCCATCTGGTCCGATCCCACAGAAGAGCTACTGTAGCAAGGTGTCAGAACACAGTGCATTGCAGCTTGCTGTGTATGGGGCTGTGTAGCTGCTGACCAGTCACAGTGCCCATGCTGACCCCTGTTCACTGCCAAAACCACCTAAAATGGGCACTTGAGAATCAGAACTGGACCATGGAGCAATGGAAGAAGGTGATTATGATGAATCACTTTTTCTTTTAGATCCTGTGGATGGAAGAGATGGCAGCAGGAGGTACTATGGGAAGAAGGCAGGCTGGCAGAGGCAGTGTGATGCTCTGGGCAATGTTCTGCTGGGAAACCTGGTGTCCTGGCATTCATGTGGATGTTAATTTGACACATACCATCTTCCAAAGGGTTGTTGCAGACCATGTACACCTCTTCATGGCAATAGTATTCCCTGATGGCAGTGGCTTCTTTCTGCAGGATAATGCACCCTACCACACTGCAAAAATTGGTCATGAATGGTTTGAGGAACATGGCAAAGAGTTCAAGGTGTTGACTTGGCCTCCAAATTCACCAGATCTCAATCCGATTGGGACCAAAAGTTCAATCCATGGAGCCCCCACCTCGCAACTTACAGGACTTAAATGATCTGCTGCTAACGTCTTGGTGCCAGATACAGCAGAACACCTTCAAAGGTCTTGTGGAGTCCACGCCTCGATGGAGACAGAGCTGTTTTGGTGGAACGAGAGGGACCTACACTATATTAGGCAGGTGGTTTTATTGTTGTGGCTGATCAGTGTACAATAGGATCAGTTTTTTATTTCATGTTAACTTTAAAAGTGCTCTCCGTAATATTTTTGTTTGTGATGACACCTGACACCTGTAGGTTCAGTATCACGCAAGAATGAATGTGCACACAGCATGATGTAGGCAAAAGCAGGTTTTTGTCTAACATTGATATGATTAACATTCTTTTTTAAAATCGAAAATACTATTTATTTATATCTGTTCAAAAGTTTAGCAATTTTTTAGCGCACGCACACAAAATAAATCACTAACTTAACCTTTAACTGTAATAGCAAACAGCACTGTGGCAGTACTAGCCAGAAATGTAGGGCTAAATATGAATTTAGAGAATGGGGAAACACAGGAACCCATTACTCAGTCAGGAAATGTTGCTGAGCGACACTGACTCATACACAGGGAGCCCCCCTCCATCTGTGAGCAGTACTTTAACAAGTCTAAAATATCATGTGGGAGAGCCATCTCAGGGATTATCTGTCGTTCTTTCATTAAATATAGAAATTGGATCATTTTCGGTAGCGTTCTTCCCATCGATTTTTCTTGATCTTTTTGGCTGTCGAGAGCATCGCTGTCCTCTTTTACTTCTCACTTCTCCATGGACAGATTTTCTGAGGGTTGGTGATGAAGATGTGTCATGCTGTCAGCAGATGTTCCATTTCCTGTTATGATTCCACTATTCCTGACTTTCTGTTGTTGGCTTGTAGAGAGGGACAGAGAGCTGACTCGGCTCCAGCAACTATCTGCCTGAAGTACTGTTCCAGCCCGATGTCTGGTGGTGCACACTGCAAGAATGCTAATGCTAAATTAAAGTGAACTTCGATTGAGGCAGTCAATCCTTAACATCTCCTTTTGTGTTCACCACAGAAAATACTTCTTTTCAGAGGTTATAAATGGTATATTACAGGTTTAATATGTAAGCTGGACAACAAGCGTTGGAAATGGGTGCATACTGCAGTCCAAATTCAAAATATTGGAGAGTTGTCTGCCTCACCCCAGACTGGCGGGTTGCCAGAATATTGACACGCTAATTAGCCAACTCCACATCCGTTTTAAAGGATTTCTGGGCTTTAAGCTGTCTCCATCTTCCAAAGGCATCTCCAATACTTATCCTTGTTTTACTACACCTCTGGTCATGGTGGTTTTTATATGGCTGGCGAGACTTTTTAGGTCATGTGGAATCTGTTATTTCTGATCCAGTTCTTTTGCTGGCTTCCATGGCTGCTGCACGCAGTGTTTTTTTTCCTGCAAACTTGTTCAAATCTGGCAACCCGGCGGTGTCGAAATACTATTGATGAGTGGGCAGTGGGCGGGGATCACACAGGCCAAAACATAAACAGAAATCCGTCCTGGATTGGAAACTTCAAAATAGAATATACTCACTGTAGCATTGTTATTGGAGAAGCCAGAATTTCAACTTAGCATATTTCCTAATTATCTAATGGCATATTATGGTCATTTTATGATTTATTACAGTAAACATATTACATATAGCACCTTTTAAATGTTTAATAAACCAAGTAAAAAATAAAAGCATAAATGAAACATTTAAACACTATTTGGCAACGAGTTAAGAACAATAAACTTAATTCAAGATATATTTTCAGAAAACAAATATTATCTTATAGAATTATGTTACTATTCAATTATATTTATGTTGTTTTAAGGATATTTAGAAATTCTTACTGGAAAATGAGAACAATACTGATTTTTTTTTTTTTTTTTTTTTTTGCAGTTCAGTAAATAATGAACAACAGTTCAATCATGACCTTATGATTTAAAAGAACAGTTCACCCAAAAATTATAATTCTCATTATTTACTAGCCCTTATTATGTCTCAAACTTGTATGACTTTCTTTTATCTGCATCAAGTGCAAGGAAGTGTAAGGGTGAGTAAATAATGAGAATTAACTATTATGATTTATGAGTGACCTATTCCTTTAATACTTTATCTTATCTATGATGTAGTGTGGACACTGAAGACCAGCCCTGTGAATTCAGTTTGAAGACATTTAGTCAGGTACAATGTGGTTGCACACATCAGTAAATCTACGTCTTATGTAAGTAAAGAGAATTTATAGTGTCCATTTTCTCAGAATTATTGTGTAGCATTCTTGCCATTGTACTGCTCTAATTGTAGGCTGTTTTTCAAGTCTGGACATTTATAAAACACAATGCAAGGCAAGCAGGATAACTCAAATATGGTTTTCATGTTTGAGGTCAAGTGTTTAGCAATCGCCCTCCCCTCCACTGGGGTTTTAGTGGGCTTATAAGCAAGTAGTGTTCTGCATGTGTGGCACTTTCTTCCTGTGGAAATGCTTTCCCTGACACTTACGTTTTCTTACATTTCACCTGAAGGAGAACTGCACACACATCAGCTTTGGACAGGCTCTGAAATCCTGTTAGTCAACTGAACATTTGCACACTCTAAAATAAAATGCTGGGTTAAAAACATTAAGTGGGATAATAGAATTTTCAGGTTGTTTTATCCTTTTAAAATATTGTTAAATAAACCACACCATAAACAAATCTGTCAACATGGTACCTAGTTTATTTTGGATTACTAATACATTTCAATAATTACATTTAAAGTAATTTGACAAAAGTTTTAATAAAGAGCTTCTAGAACAAACTTTTAATGTTAATTACACGAGGCATTAAAACATTAAACATTCATTGTATTATTAATGTTACATATAATTCCAGTGTTTATTACCAGAAAACTATTTGTGTACTGTAAGAAATGAATAAAAAGCCTTAAAATTTATTAAATAAAAATAATTAAACATAGCAGGGCTGCATTGCTGAGTGTAGGATGTAGGACAATAAGACCTTGACATCAGCCTGCTGAAAGAGGTACTCCACCATATTTTTCATACCAATAAAAAGACAGGCAAAGGAAAAATGTTAAACAAAGGAATATATCAACCCAAAATGTTAGCAGTCATCAGAATACAGGAAGCAATGTTAATATATGCATCTGGACAAAAACAGTTTGAACTTTGCACCAGTTTGTGATTTTTCCACACATGTGTTTGCCTCACTGATGTTTTAAAAGTATAAAGCAAAAAATAAACAAATAAATCCCAGGACGTTCAACAACTGCTCTTGAATAATTTCTGCTAGGGATGCAGCAATACCGATAATAGTATTGGAATCGGGTCCGATACTGCACTCATGTACTTGATACCAAAAATTGATACCATCTAACGTACGAATGTCATTACATAAACATTCAGCGCACAGATTAAAATCAAGTCTAAGTTACTGTTCTAGCCTCCGTTCCCTGATGGAGGGAATGAGACGTTGTGTCGGATGTAGTGACACAAGGTGTCTTTCTTAAGTACCTCTGGATTTGAGAAAAGGCCAATGAGAAATTGGCAGACAGAATTTGCATGTACCTCCCCCGTACATACGGGTATAAAGGGAATTGTGTCTGTCAGTCAGGTTTTTCACTGAGGAGCCGAGAGCAAGGTTTGGCCGTTTACAGTGGTAGGTCTAGTGTCGTGGCAAGGGGTCATGGCGTTTTTAAATGGGACCCCTTGTGTCACTACATTAGACTCAACGTCTCGTTTCCTCCATCAGGGAATGGAGGTTACAACAGTAACCATGACGTTCCCCATCTGTCACTCGCACAACGTTGTGTCGAATGTAGTGACACAAGGGGTCCCATTTATAAACGGCATGCGTTATGTGAACTGCTGACACAGGTGCAAGCAAGCTACTAGGTGCTAGAAGCAGCTGTATCAGCCACACGTAACCCTCCCCAACGCCCCCAGAAAAGGTGTCATATACAGACCTAAGGTTCCCAGCGCCCCTAAGGGGGGAACAGGCGACATAACTATCATGGGAGCACATCTTAACGCTATGAAATCTGTCGGGGAAGGCGATCATTTCCCTTCCTATTCTTTCAGGGTCAAAAAAGACCCTGCGGAGACCAAATCCTGCCCAGACTGGGGGGAGGTAACATGTGGCCAATACGTCATATGGGTTGTCAAGCCACACGTGGAAGTGGTGTGGTGGTAGGTCCTACCTGGTGAGGGAGGAGCTCTACAAACTCCGCGACTGGGGGCAGAGGGACTGCCCAAGGGAGATGCGGGTCCGCCGACAGGGGGACCGTACCATGGAAAATACATCACAGGGAGTTGCCTGAAGAGGGAATTAGGGCTGTGGAGCCCTACACCAGTACAGAGAACTTGAGGCTCGTAGTGGGTCTGGGCACTAATTCCTCCGCTGAATTAGCAGGCCAGAAGGATAGGGAGGAAGAACATCCAGGAAATGAGAGCTTAGTGGCTAACCTGGGAGATAAAGCGCACTGGATCACTTTGGTGAAGGGCGCTAGGTGCAAGTGGAACACCCGGTCGGCTGTTCCATATTACCGGCTCGGACATGACTAAACACGGGATGAGACTGACTCAACCCTGAAATTGTAGAATCTCGCTAAGGTATTGGGTGTTGCCCAGCCCGCTGCTCTGCAGATGTTTGCTAGGGAGGTGTTGTTGGCCAGTGCCCATGAGGATGCACTTCTGATTGAGTGTGCTCGAACCCGCAAGGGGGCAGGCGTGGCCTGGGTCTGGTAGGCCAGGAAGATAGCGTCAATGACCCAGTGAGCTAACCTCTGTTTGGAGACGGCATTCCCTTTCCGCCATCTGCCGAAGCAGTCAAAGAGCTGCTCAGAACATCTAAATATCTGTGTGCAGTCCAAATAGATATGCAAAGCATGTACCGAACACGGCAATGGAATGGCTGGGTCTGCGCTTGCAGGGGCCTGGTCCCTGAAGGGAGTTGTAGGAACCTTGGGCATGTAGCCCGGTCGTGGTCTTACGATGACACGAGTATCTGCCGCACAAAACTCCAGGCAAGTTTTGCTGACAGAGAACGCTTCCAGATCCCCAACCCTCTTGATGGAAGCTAGAGCTATCAGGAGCTAGAGCACACAGTGCCACAACCCAGTTGAGAGGCATCTGTTGTGACCACGACATGTCTGGACACCTGCTGTAGGGGGACTCCTGTCAGCAGGAAACAGAGGTCTGTCCAAGAGTTGAAAGTCTGAATGAAGGAAGGGGTGATTAGCACAAGGTATGTGCCGAGGTGACATGCCCATCTTGGGACTCCAGTCTGAATCCAGTGCTGAAGCGGTCTCAAATGCAACAACCCGAGCGGCGCGACTGCGGCCGAGGATGCCATATGCCCTAGGAGCCTCTGGAACTGTTTTAGAGGAACCGCTGTGCTGGGCTTGAAGAGAGCGAGGCACTTGAGCACCGACTGCGCATGCTCGTTTGTGAGGTGTGCTGTCATTGAGATGGAGTCTAACTCCATGCCAAGTAAAGAGATGCTCTGAACCCGGGCGAACTTGCTCTTTTCCCAGTTGACCTGAAGCCCTAGACGGCTGAGGTGCCTGAGCACCTGGTTCCTGTGGGCGCATAGTGACTCGTGTGTGTGTGAGCTAGAATGAGCCAATCATTGAGGTAGTTGAGTATGCGGATGCCCACTTCCCGTAGCTGGGCAAGGGCTGCCTCTGCAAACTTCGTGAAGACGTGAGGGGACAGGGACAGGCTGAAGGGGAGGACCTTGTACTGATACGCCTGGCCGTCGAACGTGAACCGTAAGGGTCAGTGTCGAGGCAAAATAGAAACGTTGAAGTACTTGTCCTTGAGGTTTACCGGCGCGAACCAATCTTGATGCCGAACGCAGGTTAGAACATGTTTCTGCGTGAACATTTTGAACGTTGAGAACTCGCAAGTTCAAGATTGGCCGCAACCCACTGCCTTTTTTGGGTACGATGAAGTAAGGGCTTTAGAAACCCTACTTCATCTCGGCTGGAGGGACAGGTTCTATCACCTCTTTGAATAGCAGAGTTATAATTTCTTCCCTTAAGGTGCTGGCGTTTTTGCTGCGCATCGAAGTGGAGCGAATACCGCTGAAACAAGGTGAGAGCCTGGCGACGGAGATGGTCCTGGTCAGCCAACATGACGGGTTGGATAGTGAAAGCCATGCATCCAAGCTCCGTGCGAGGGGCACTAGAGGGATGATTGTTCTTTTTTTACATATCGGGTGGGGCTTTGCAGCGGGTGGGAGCAGGTAGTAACGCGTCAGGAGGCAAGAGTGCGTCCCGAGGCTTGGGTGTTAAGAAAAGACTCAAAGCACTTACCTTGCTAGTGTGAGTGGACGAGTATGTCATGTAAATACAATTTGTATAAGTAAAGGCTGTGAAAAATGGCAAATGTCATTCTGTGAAGTGTATTAATTGTTTGTTAAAGATGTCTAAAAGTTTGGTTCAAGTTAACCATGAGTGTATCACGTGTGCAACTGGTGAATGCTAAACTGATAGAAATTGTGAAAGTTAAGTAAATGTATACAATAGTAGTTGTACTTTTGTTAACTAAGTTAACAGTTAAGAGTTAGTGTTTTAAAGAAGGAATGTGTTGGTTCATCAGAATATATGTACATAGTATTATTAATGTGCATTGTAATCCTAGTGTTTATTGAAATTATTTGTTTAATTTGTGGAAACAGTACCTGATGAGAAACTGTATGTGAGTAAATGTGTATTTTTCTGTATATTGTGACTTTATCTATTTAGACAATCTGTTGTTATACATTTATTAGCACGTATACAGAGACTGAGACAATACAGAGACTCAGATTGCCCATACCAGGCGGTGAGGGTACTACAATCGCTACCCAGGCACACGAGCCAGCGCCTATGACCGTCAGACTTTAAAAAGACGCGTCCTGAAAAGGACGTTCAACGTCTGCTGTGTATTGCTCTTTTGTGAGTGAAAATATACTCTTTTAGAGGGGAAAATACTTCTCTTTTAGAGGTATACACTCTTTTAACAGAAGCGCAGAGGAAGCGCCCCGGGGCATTGACTGCACAGCGTGCAGAGAGGGAGAAAGTTGCTGGTAAGATCCAACAGCAATGCTCTGCTTTTAGAGGTGAGTGGAACAGTAGTGAGACTCCGCTTGCTGCTGCACAACCGCTCGGCTCCGAAGAAAAAATCTGACTGACAGATGCACGTCCGCTTCCCTTTATACCCATATGTCTGGGGGCGGGACATGGAAATTCTGTCTGCCAATTTCTCATTGGCCTTTTCCAGAGGTAAATCCAGAGGTACGTGAGGCTCTCAAGAAAGACCCCTTGTGTCACTACATTCAACACAATGTCGAGTGAGTGATAGAAGGGGAAAGATCACTACTGTATAGTTATGTCAATTTCACTGTTTTACTACTACTACTACTACTATTAATAATAATAGATCAATAGTTAATGTGTTATATTTAAGCAGTATCTCACAGCTGTGATGCTCCTATTATGCAAAAATAAATAACTTTATTTGACAAAAATAACTCCAATGTTGTATTTAGGATTGTGCTGTGAGGTTCTGTATAAAATCACGTAATTTGATTAAAAATAATAATTTCATGTTGAAAATTAATTTTATACTTTCATTTGATTTAAGTTTGTATAAAGTATGATAAAATAGAAATTAACAAAACTGGTATTTGCGAGTACTAAAAAAAAAACTTCTAAAAATGCACATCCCTAATTTCAACAATGAATGTATCAAAGCAATTCCCAGATTTCTTTTTTTTCTACTCAAATACATATTTTCAATGTTTACCATGCAAACCAACTCTTTTCATGCAGGAGTCAAATCTTTGCATGAAGCTTGCGTTAACAGTGTGTCGTAGAGATGGGGGATACTACTTATTTTATTTACGATCCATAGAAATATGATTGCTATGGCTTTACAACAATGGTTTTAAACCACGGTTAAACTATGATTTCTGTCACTGATCTATAATATAGATACAATATAAAGATCAGTGGTTAATGTAGTACAACCATGGTTCATTTTCATAAAGTTTAGTAATTGTCAATTTAAGCCTATAAATGTAAAAATGTTGTTTTAAAAATAAAATGTTAAATTACAGATTTTACCCCAAGAATTTGCAGGAAAAAAAATCTATTAAATAGAGGCAATATTGGCCTTGATAGTACTTGGTATTGGATCGAAAAGAGAATATGTGGCATCACCCATCCCTATTAGGTTGTTGTGAGGCAGCAGCTGGAGTCTCCAGAGTCTGATACTACATTTACATTTATGCATTTGGCAGACGCTTTTATCCAAAGCGACTTACAGAGCCCTTATTACAGGGACAATCCCCCCGGAGCAACCTGGAGTTAAGTGCCTTGATCAAGGACACAATGGTGGTGGCTGTGGGGCTCGAACTAGCGTCCTTCTGATTAACAGATTACCAGTTATGTGCTTAGACCACTACACCACACCACATACTACAGCTTGAGCTTCCCTCTTGCCTCATTGGCACAAGGGGCAACACTGTGGGGCTATTGGTCCGGTGGTGGGAATACTGATCGATTTTGGTCTTGCGGCTCTAGGTCTGAGGCTATTGGCCCTGGCTGACCAGTTGAAAAGTGGCTAATAAAAAAAAAATTACCCAGCCACTAACCCAGTGGGGTAACACAAAAACTACCCAACACTGAGAAAATAACTCCCTAAAATGACCCAAAAGGCTCAACCCAGCCCGCCCACCCGTTCAGGTTGGGGATGATGCCACAAGTTATCTTGTTTTAAAGTTTAATTTGCTTCATGGATTTTCTTTTGTTTGAGATGAAAGATTGCTTCTTGCTTGGCATTGCACTAACAGGGATGTATTACTTTAATTCAAGCAGAGCATGATAATGGCCTTCACTCTATTCTTGCTTCATTTACCTTTGAATATATTGTAATAGAGGCTTTCTTTGCAGTTGTATTTGCCGGTTAAGGATGACTCTGATATTGATCACACTAGGGAATGTAAATGTTTGTATTTGCAATCAGATCTGTATTTTTGAATTTTGCATGTTAATGAAGTGACAAGGTGTTTGAAAGATGCTGAATGCTTGACAGCAATTTTGGAGGAGACCAGCAGAGTTTTGGTGAGGGCATACCATGGTGAACAAACAGATTAGGACAGGGAAAAAGTTGGCGGGAGCATTTTGCTTAAAAGTCCTTGACAGGGAATTGTTTTGGCAAAGAAGTGCTTTAGAGTGCTTTAATTGACTTTGCTTTGCTGCTCTGTTTGGCACCCATCTAGTACCTTAATGACTGTCAAGAGGTTTAATTAATTCTTAAATGCTGTGTCATTCCACAGAGGTTGCAAACTTGAATGAATTTGGGTTCAGACTGATAAACACTGTATTAAAAAAAGAGCCCCACTTCATTACTTCCATCTCTCAAAAATACAATTCTTTAGCTGAACTTAATCCAGTTGCGTGAAGTGATTCCACACACTAAAAAAAGGGGATTTCTAAAAATGTTATTGAACTTTAAACTTTTCTCAATACCTTGTATAGCCTAAACTGAATTGAGTAAAATGCAATACACTTTTTTAGTACAGCACCTGTAAAATACCTGTCCATAAGCTCCACTCTTCACCACAATGGTAACACCAAAGCTCCAACATAACAACATCTTCTATATCCAATCATAACAGAACATCAGCTAAAAACCCTTTGCATGCTCAAAAACACATAAAATAACACTTTATTTAAGCGTTTACTCTCCTTATCCAGTCCCATGCAATGCAGCAAAAAATGTCATCTAATCACAGTGCAAATGTTTTAAGTAAACATCAATTAATCAAATGTAAATTGATTTTACACAATGGCAAAATGTTAGCATTTTAATTAAGTAAATTAAACAAGCAGCAAAACAACTATTGAAAAATGTATTTCCGCAAGCTTTTAGACAATGAAACAACTGACAGTCTACCAAATGGACAACCATCCTCCCCCACCTTCTTTTTCTCCAATTCCTCTGCACAGTATTTACTGCACTTAAAGTAATTTCAAAGGCACAATACATGTTTCACATTAGATCTGTTTAGCTGCTTGTTCTACATTCATATGCAGGAGGTTTACTCAAATATAGTTATTTTGAGTCTGTTCACCAGTCTGAGTCTGTAGATTTGGAAGACTCAATTCAGCACATCAGAGAAAATGCTTGCTGGGAAGTTCTGGGATTAAAAGTTGTCTACCATTGTACTGTACTCAACGTTTCCTCACTTAAAGTGAATAATGCATTGGGTGAATAATGAAATTGCTTGTGATTGCTGCAAAGTACAGTAACACAATACTGCCACAACAGTATGTGGTAATGTATTTACATTAATTGAAATGAAAAATGAAAACATACAATTTTTATTAAGTGCATCCATCATACAAAAATTATGAATTAAAAATTGACCTCTATTTAATGCTCTGTTATGATGGAATTTAGAAGACTTTTTGTTATGTTGGAGCTTTGGGGTTACCATTGTGGGGAAGAGTGGAGCTCATACAAAGAAATATAATATTATTGCATGATAATACAATCTTATTTCCTTTCAGTGACCTCATTAGTTTTTAAGGTGATGTGTATATTTTTGTTATGTTAAAATACTTTGTGCATTGACTCAACCATTGGGGTGAGTTTGGGGTGGGACTAAAGTATCTGTTTGTCCAACCAAATGCAGGGTTGGGGGGGTCCTGTTTTTTGCAGATCAGTTTAGTGATGCTAGTGGCACAGAAAAAAATAAACCTCAGAACAATTCATTTTAAGTACATGACCTGGTAAGACCAGATAAACTTTTTATCTGCTGATCCTTTATGTAACAATTTCTACAAAAAGGCACTCCTGCCTTTCTCATGGGATGACATGATGAAAGTTAAAAGACTCAGGGTGTCATATTCATAATTAAGTTCGATAAACAACTCAGCAGCAGGTTGATTAACACAGTAGAGAAACTGGTAATTTTAATCCAGCTCATTACACATGTGGTCACATGAAAACACTTGCACCATATAAGTGACTGGAGAGCTATATAAACAGCTCATTAAGACTTACTTTGGTACTGGAATAAACAAAATGGCAGATTCGTTGCTTTGAAGACTTGGTCAGTCCCAAGAGGCCAATCACAAATGTGAGTGCGCAACCCAAAGTTTGCTTGACATACTTTTTCCTAGAGAGCTGGTGTCAGGGGTTGGGGCAGAGGTATGGACCCAAAGAAGTATGGACACAGAGTTTAAAAACAAAAATAATTTATAAAAAGAACTCCCACGTGGGTGAACAACAAACAAACAAAAAACAACCCAGCCCAAAGGGGACAAAGGGAAATCCAGGCTGGGGGCGGGGCAGACCGGATACATGAACACGACTGAAAACAAGACGAACTGACGCTGGATAGCAAAAACGAGGAGCCTTATATAGGGAGAGAAATTATTAGGCTCCTTGTGTTTGTGACTGATGAAACAATAATGAGCAAATAAGTAGGCGGGGTATGACGTCTGAGAGAGAAACACGCGGCGATACAAAAACCATAACAAAGCCGCATGTTCTCACAAGACCGCAAATACCCGAATGACATGAGCGCACATCCCAAAGACCACACTAAGCAAAGGGATGCCACGCATTCACAACATGAGTGTATACCAATGCACGCAACAGTCGACAAAACGAGACAGGACACTTGTGTGAGAGTTCAGCCATAAACGCACCCGATACCGAAATGGCCGAACCTCAGCACAACATGAAGAGCGTGCGTGCATGTGGCCGCGAGAGACAGTCACAAAGACAGACATAAGTTATTGAAGCGAGCGCATTCAGCCTGGTGACACTAGCGCAATGCACCCACGTCAATAACAGACAAGGAGCATGGATGTCCGGGTCCCAATATAGACCGGAACCGAACTAGGAAGTCGGGACCCAGACACCATACTCCAGTCATGAAAACGAGACCGGACACTTGTGTGAGATTTCGGCCATATGCGCACCCGATACCGAAGACCGAAGTGACCGAACCTCAGCAAACCATGACGACCACTCGAGGCCCGGGCGCGCAGCCGCGAGAGATAGTCACAAAGACAGACACAAGTTACTGGCGTGAGCACATGCAGGTGACACAAGCGACGGTGCAATGACAGACAGACAATGAGCATGGATGTCCGGGACCCAGACACCATACTCCAGGCATGAAACACAACAGTCAGAAGAGCGCACGGCATGGAATAAAGCAAAGACCATGCGCTCACACAAAGACAGACATAGGCGGATAATGTAATGGCCCTGTCCGACCAAAACCCAGGTTGACAACCATTATAGCTAGACCATCCTGGACGTGTACTGTTAAAGTAGCTGCATAAACGCTCAAGATTAAAAATTATTGACCTAAGACACTTAATGTTTTCTACAATTAAATTTGGTGTATATACACATTTGACTTCAACTGTATTAGTACTGTGCAAAATTCTAAGGCACATAAGATGTTTTACAAAAACATTTGTCTTAAGATGGTTATTTATCTCTTCAGCTGTAGTGTGTCAATTGCTTGTGTGATATTGCTTATATACAACAGTTCAATGAATAAGTATATTTAAAAAAATTAGGAAAAACAGAGCGTTCCACCATAGCAGAAGGTGGTACGCGAAGTTCCGGACACAGCCACGAAAAGGCTGGGTCTGCCTCCTCCCGGGGCAGCGCTTGCAGGTTCACTAGTAGGTCCCTAAAGGGGGTCATAAGAACCTTGGGCACGTAGCCCAGTTGCAGTCTTAGGAGGACATGGGTGTCTGCCGGACCGAACTCCAGGCAGGTGTCGCTGACAGAGAACTCTTGCAGGTCCCCAACCCTCTTGATGGAAGCAAGAGTGATCAGGAGTGCCGTCTTCAAGGAAAGGGCTTTGAGCTCGACTGATTCTAGCGGTTCGAAGGGGGGTCTCTGAAGGCCTGAAAGGACCACGGAGAGATCCCATTAGGGGAACAGGCATGTCCTGGGAGTGTTCAACCTCCGGGCACCTCTAAGGAACCTGATAATCAGATCTTGCTTCCCTAGGGACTTACGGTCAACTGCGTCGTGGTGAGCCGATATGGTGGCTACATAAACCTTCAAGGTGGAGGGGGACAGCCTCCCTCCAGCCTCTACTGCAGAAATGAGAGCACTGACCCGGCTGCGCACCTCTGCAGGTCTTCAGATTGAGAAGAACACCAAATCGTGAACAAGTGCCACTTTAGGGTGTAAAGTTGCCTTGTAGGGGGAGCTCTGGGTTGGTTGATCGTGTCTATGACCGCAGGTGGTAGATCCCATCCAGGGGCCAGACATGGAGGTTCCAGAGGTCTGGGTGTGGATGCCAGAGGGTGCCCCGTCCCTGAGATAGAGTGATTTGTTCCTCGTCCTCCCTGACCTTGCACAGCATCCGTGTAAGTAGGCTCAGTGGGGGAAATGCGTACTTGCGCAGCCCCCGGGGCCAGCTGTGTGCCAGTGCGTCTGTCCTGGGGGAAGCCTCCACTATGGAGTACCAGAGCGGGCAATGGGAGGTCTCTTGGGAAGCGAACAGGTCTATCTGTGCTTTGCCGAACCACTCCTAAATCAGCTGGAGGTGGAGCCTCCACTCTCCGCTGGACATACCTTCTCGTGACAGCGCATCCGCTGCCGTGTTGAGGTTGCCCGGGATGTGAGTGGCGTGGCAACCTCAACTTGCTGTATGGGGACTCCCGTCTGCAGAAAACCAAGGTCTGTCCAGGGGTTGAAAGTTTGGCGGCAGTCGGGGGTGATGAACACATGGTGCGTGCCGCGGCGCCATGCCCATCTCGAGACTCGAGTCTGGAGCCAGTGCTGAAGCAGTCTCGTATGCATCAACCCCAGGAGATGGAGGATGCCATATGCCCCGGGAGCCTCTCATAACGTCGTAGTGAGCGGCAGGCGGGGAACTATAATTTATATGCATTTATCCTAGAAATGCCCAAATGCATCCTTCCTTCTCTGGTTTTTAAGGATAAATATTCTACCCACTTTATGTAGATTTATCAACTGGCATCTTTCCTTGTGAGTGTAAAGAACAGCAATACTATGGAGGACAAAACATGCAAAAATAATAAATGTATACATAAATAAATGTAATAATAAGAAAATAATGGAATAAATGTCTTGATAAAACAAATATAATTAGTTTTTAATAAAAGTTATTCCTGAATTTATTTTTGTATGACTTTTTTTACTTTATTATTTTCTCTGTTTATTTGTATTCTTTAAAACTTTTTTTTATTCTTTTGTTTTGTTTTTTAATATTATTTATTTATGCATTCATTAATTTTTATATTGATTTATTCCCACATGTATTTATTTCTATATTAAAATATTCCCACATTTATTTATTTTTGTATTTATTCTTACATTTCTGTCTCTTGTATGATAATTATGTGGGCGGGTCCTGCTTACCATTGGTTTATCGTAGATTGAAGCGTGTGCTCGATTACTCTTGACTTGTTTTGATATGAAGTTAGGTCATAGCCATAATGTGTAAACTAAAGCTCTGATGTTTTTAGCCCCACAAATAGCTTAAGTCAATCCAAGATTTATTTTTATACTACAATCACAAAATAAATGGGGAGCTGTTTCTTCAACAAATCCACAAAATGAGCAAGTTTCATAAATTATATGATTTAACCTTATTCTTTTCTTTTTTTTTCTGTGTATATAACTTCATATTTTGATGTCCGCAAATCCATACTATTGATTTCTGTTGTTATGATTGTTCATTGTAAAAGATACAACCATGCTTCATTTCCCTAATCGTTTATGTATGTATGTATATAATTTCTGCAATAAAAAAAATACAATTAAAATAAACTATAGCTGACGCTTCACATCTAGAGAGTTGCGCATCTTGCGATTTGAAGTTGATAACCACGCATCAAATGATTGTTTCATTTAGATTAGAGGTGCTTATTGATGTTTTAGGAGAGCTGTATGCCGGTATGAATATCAAAGCACATACTGGATTGTTAAAAACTCTGCAAAACGTCAGTTTTGAGGGTGCTAAGTTGGGACATCCATCTGCTTCCGATAAGTACTATTGAGTCTTAACCAATGATGCACTGGAGCTACGTAAGGACTGCCTCCCTCATTTCCATGTTGCACACAGAAAAGAAAAAATAAATGTATAAATAAATAAATAAATAAATATATGTGGGAATAAATAAATATAAAAAAATGTATTAACCCATAAATAAAACAATATGCAAAATAAATGAAAAAAATATTAAAAGTTAAAAAGAATAAAAATAAAGTTAAAAATAAATATAGAAAATAATAAAGGAATAAAGTCATACAATAATAAATTCAGGAATAAATTTTATTAAAAACTAATTATATTTGTTTTATCAAGACATTTATTCCTTTATTTATTTTTTTATTATTAAATGTATTTATTTATTATTTATGCAGTTTTGGGCCTCTATACAACACTGTTCAATATTTCAGCAGATATCGTGGACCTGAGGTAATGCTTTAAATGCCTTATACTAGAAAATGTTCTCTCAGCAGAAGCAGAGGATGCAGGAATGACTAAGTATAGGCTGATCAGCTTTGAAACTTCATTGTACAATCAACCTGCAACACCAAAGTCTTTCAGCAATATGATTACATCTTTCACAGAGCTGGCATGTTTTCTGGCCTTCAGCTCAGGCAGGACAGAAAGTTGATTCTTCAGACGATCAAAATCCAAGTAATATCCAAATTTATCAATTACCAACTTCAAATCTTGTACATTGAATCCATCTGGATTTGTAGAAGTTAAAATGAGCCTTTCAATTGAGTCACACACATTAAATGTCTTTTGACTGAAACGGTAGTCTATGTTACTTATGAGGATCTAGAAATTCAAAATAACTTCTTGTAGTACTCTGTGCAAAATGATTGAGCTGTGTCAAGTCTCAAGTCTTTCACCTTTTGAAGCATGCCTGGAGATCTTGTGTGGGTTAACATCCAGCTCTACAAGTTTGTTGAGGCAGGTTTCCCCAAAGTGAAGAAAAAGTTCCATTGGATCTCTGAGCATTGAAAATCATATTGGTTTTCAAGGCAGCTTTTTTAGCTTCAGCAGCAAATATATCTGGATGCTGCAGAACACTTCATGATTTCTCAATAGGTTCTAGAACCTTCTAACAAACAGTGAGCCCAAACAAAAACCTCCATTCAATGTATTCCTGAGATAACTCTTCAGGTGACGTTGACATCTGAATGAGCACTCCGCAGTTGTGGTGGATAAAGGCATGGTTAAGAAAATCTGGTTAAGTGGCATACCATGAATCGCTATGTACCTTACAGGGGTACTTTTTGTTCTGTGTATATTAATCAGTGTTATTGTTATGTGAAATTTAAAATTTAGAGGGGAAAATCTTTAGCGCCAAGGTATGGAGTGCATATGGACATACGGCTGCTGGCACCACTAAGTATATGCATTTTGGTGTGCAACGTGTTTGACCGGCTGACATCAGTTACATATAAATTATGTATATAAGTCATATTGGATTCTAAATCAGCAGTACCTAAAAAAAACCGTGATTTATATTCTGGAAAATATGGAATCTATCAAAAGAACACTTAACCTAAATAGGAATCAACATTTAATAGTTTCCATTGGAATTAATAATTAACCCCCACCACTGTACTGCATAGTTTAGCTTTAAGTTTCCAACTCAAACACATCTAAACAAGGTCTGCAGGATCACAGATGCCTTCTTTTTGCAAGCAACAAAATCATATATTAATATAGATAATTGAATGGTTCAAGATTTTTTTTCTTTTTGAGGGAATCATAAAAGTGACTTTTTTTTCACCTCACAGTTTTTAGGTTTAATGATTCTAATCATCACTTAACACTTATTTACTAACCTGTTCAAACTCTCACTGTTGGGTGTTGAGATACAAAACAAATTTAAATATTGCTGACTAAAATATCAATGCCTGCTTTCATTTTTAAATTTCAGTCAGTTTTAATTTTAAGCTTCTTCAGGTGTCTTCACGCTCTCCTTGATATATGCCAAGAAAAGTGCACATTGAAATGAGAAATAACACACAACCAACTAACAATGGCTATAAATGCACATTCTCTACCAAACGACAGCATGACATTTTTATATACACAACAATTTCTTGTGGTTGACAGTTGACACATATCTATCCATATATAGATGTAATCAGTATATTGCCCACCTCAATTCACTTTAAATTGCTTATTGACATCATCTTTTAGCCTCCCATATCCATTGGCAAATCCTTTGAAGAAATATACAGGAGGGCAGTGGTGGCTCAGTGGGGGCAGTGGTGGCTCAGTGGTTGAGGCTCAGGGTTACTGACCAGAAGGTCAGGGGTTCAAGCCCCAGCACCACCAAGATGCCACTGTTGGGCCTTTGAGCAAGGCACTTAACTCCAGGTTGCTCCGGGGGGGATTGTCCCAGTAATAACTGCACTGTAAGTCGCTTTGGATAAAACCGTCTGCCAAATGCATAAATGTAAATAAAATGCTCTTTTGAGCTACACTTGCGCACTTCAAGGTAGCTTTGGAAATGGCTCACAAAAACCAAGCTAGTTAGCATTATCCACTACTGCATAGAAAAAGCTCAAAGTTAATCAACATTTGCCAAGCTAGCAAGCAAATTAAAAATACAAGCAATTCACATTTTATTTTATTACTCCTGACACATTTTCGCTGGTTATCAAGTTAAATGTGAATATGTTGGCTACTACACTCAGCCATGTTATACACATGTACGGTTAAAACGTTAAAAATGAAATGGTAAAAGTCTAAATCTATAATATGCTATAAAAAAATAAATCAATATGTATTAGACAGCGACCTGTCCAGGGTGTCCCCCGCCTTTCGCCCAATGTTAGCTGGGATAGGCTCCAGCCCCCTGCGACCCTGTACACAGGATAAGCGGTTGACGATGGATGGATGGATGTATTAGACAGCGACCTGTCCAGGGTGTCCCCCGCCTTTCGCCCAATGTTAGCTGGGATAGGCTCCAGCCCCCTGCGACCCTGTACACAGGATAAGCGGTTAACGATGGATGGATGGATGGATGGATGTATTAGATAGCTACTTTATCCTCTCACATTCGCGGCTCATTCTTGTCAACTTCTCCGGGCAGGACATACGGCCTTTCTGAAGCAGCACATTCAGTTATGCCGAGTTTACACTTCAAGATTTTAAGACCGATTTTCACTCGTCGAGAGTTTCGTGGAGATCGCCGACAAAAGCCTGAAATCGTAGGCAAATTGGAGCTCACTCCCGTGAACGTTGATCGCAATATATGAACTATCAAAGATACGATTTGAGAGAAGTGCAGACGCATCGCTGATGTCAGCGAGATATCTAGAATGTTAAATATCTTGACCTGTCGATTCCAAATCGCACAATGTGAAATCTGTTTTGACTGAATACGACTGCAGCGTTGACATACAGCCAATGAGAGAGCAAGAAATGGGGCACAGGAAGTTTCAGTGGGAGGAGTCCTGATGTACCTGCAACAGAACATCAACTAGCATGGCTGCGGTATCAAGAAAATCTCATTGGACCGAAGAAATGGAGGAAAAGTTTTTGGAAAATTGGCAGGAGCACCAGTGCATATTTGATGTTTCATCTGAAATGTCTCTCCTGCAAGTCCACCAGGCCAAGGCGCTTAAAGAATTGCACGTGGGTAGCCCTGATCCTGACATGCTGCAGGAACTGCGCTCAGCGACCGACCTCGCCCTTAGAGCCACGAAGGTCACAGCGCAGTCACTCGGGCAGGTGATGGCCACACTCGTGGTCCAGAAACGACACCTGTGGCTGAACTTGGTGAACTTGGAACCGTCGAGGACTTTACCTAGCAGTTCTCTGCGGTGAAGAAACAGATGGAGGCGATCTTTCACATCCTGCCCTGCCGCAAGCCTGCCGCCATGGGCCATGCCCCATCTGCTCGCCAAATTGAATGAATTTATTTCATTTGCCGCTCCCCTTAACTGGGGCAGCGGTACCCAAATTCTCAATAAAAGAGATATTTCCTTTGTCTCTGGGTCATCAGGCCTGCAAATGCCGTTCTCACAGCACTCTGCCACCAGATCTCAACAGTCCCGGCATGCTGGACGCGGTCCCAGATCCGCCTTCAGCCCCACGACTGTCCCCCTGTCGGCTGGTTCTGACGAGTCCAGAGGACGCCACTACAAGACCTCCTCCTCAGTCACTAACCCGCCCCCTGCCGGGTGTGCGGAGCAAGGTAAGTGCTTCGAGTCTTTTCTCAGAACCAGAGCCTTGGGACGCGTCCTCGCCTCCGGACGGCATACTACCTGCTCCGCCCCCCCGGGTACATCAAAAATATTCGTCCCCTTGGTGCCCCTAGCACGGAGATTGGATGTGTGGCTCTCACTTCCCAACCCATCACGTTGGCTGGCCCGGTCCATCTGACTCGGTTACGCAATTCAGTTTGCCAGGCCCCCGCCCCCCCTTCGTGGGTGTCTGCTTTATCAAACATGACAAATCCCTGCACGCGGAGATCGCTACTCTTTTACTCAAAGACGCGATAGAGCCTGTCCTTCCAACCGAAATTAAGAAGGGTTTCTACAGCCCTTACTTCATTGTACCCAAGAAAGGCGGCAGCTTACGACCGATCTTGGACCTGCGAGTTTTCAACCGGGCTCTGCTCAAACTCCCGTTCAAAATGCTCACGCACAAGTGTATCTTAACATGCGTCCAGCATCTAGATTGGTTCGCAGCGGTAGACCTGAAGGACACGTACTTCCACGTCTCAATTCTGCCGTGACACGACCCTTCCTGTGGTTCGCGTTCGACGGCCAGGCGTTCCAGTACAAAGTCCTCCCCTTCGGCATGTCTCTGTCCCCTCACGTCTTCACAAAAGTCGCAGAGGCAGCTCTTGCCCCGCTCCGAGAAGCCGGCATCCACATACTCAATTACCTCGACGACTGGCTCATACTGGCCCACTCCCGAGAGTTACTATGCACTCACAGAGACCAGGTGCTCAAACACCTCAGCTGCTTGGGGCTTCAGGTCAACCGAGAAAAGAGCAAGCTCACCCCGGCTCAAAACATCTCCTTTCTCGGCATGGAGTTAGACTCAGTCTCAATGTCCGCACGTCTCACCAACGAGTGTGCGCTGTCGGTGCTGAAATGCCTCGCCAAATTCAAGCTGGGCTCAACGGTCCCTCTAAAACTCTTCCAGAGGCTCCTGGGGCATTTAGCATCCTCCGCCGCAGCTATGCTGCTGGGGTTGATGCATATGAGACCGCTTCAGCACTGGCTTCAGACTCGAGTCCCGAGACGAGCATGGCACCGCGGCATGCATCGTGTGACAATCACCCCCGCCTGCCGGTGTGCCCCTGCAGCAGGTGTCCCGACATGTCCTGGTCACTACCGACGCCTTCAGATTGGGTTGGGGCACCGTGTGCAAAGGGCACGCAGCTGCGGGCCTTTGGAGAAGGGCCCCGCTGCGCTGGCATATCAATTGCCTAGAGTTGATGACTGTTTTCTTTGCCCTGCGGAAGTTTCTCCCGTTAATTCGAGACAAACATGTCCTAATCAGTTCAGACAGCACCACTGCGGTAGCGTACATAAATCGCCAAGGCGGCGTACGCTCCCGCCACATGTCACGACTCGCCCGTCGTCTCCTCCTTTGGAGCCGGCAGCGACTCAGGAGGAGACGACATCCCCAGCAAACTCAATGTGATAGCGGACGCGCTGTCACAACAACTCTTGCCCAGCGGTGGAATGGAGGCTTCACCCCCAGTCGGTCCAGCTGAGTTGGGAACGATTCCGCAGGGCCCAGGTAGACCTGTTTGCCTCCCGAGAGACCTCCCATTGCCCGGTCTGGTACGCCCGAACAGAGGCTCCCCTTGGGGCAGACGCACTGGCACACATGTTACGGATGTAACCTCCGTTCCCTGATGGAGGGAACGAGACGTTGTGTCTTCCCGGCCACGTCGCTGAGCTGCTGTAGTGGCCGGACCATTTCCAGCTCCTCAGAAAAATCCTGAATGAACTCTAGTATTTCCTCGCCTTTATACCTGTATGTCCGGGGGCGGGGTATGCAAATACTAGCTGCCAACTTCTCATTTGCCTTTTTTCATAGATCAGAGGTATATTCGGTGCTCAAGAGAGACCCCTAGTGTCACTTCTCCGACACAACGTCTCGTTCCCTCCATCAGGGAATGGAGGTTACATCCGTAACCTAGACGTTTTATAACTTAGAATTAAAAAAATAAAAATACAATTATTTCTAGCATTCTGGGAGATGCTATTCTTCTCACCACAATTGTACAGCACAGAGCAGTTATCTCAGTTACCGAAGACTTTGTCAGTTCTAACCAGTCTGGCCATTCTCTGTTGACCTCTTTTATCAACAAGATGATCTATTCGTAGAACTGCCGACAAGAAGTTCTTTTCATTAAATATTATAACACAGCTTCTTTTCAGCAGCTCCAACACACATTGCTTTCGTCATTACACTAACAATGCTGTACAGAAAGCTTCACATGCCTCTTTCTCTCGTCTGCCGCTGTTTCCTCTCCTTAAATATTCCCGCCGCGCCTCACTGGAACGCGAGACCTGTGTGGCACACAGGTGGAGCTCATTCATAACTCATATTCCCGGCCTCCATCTGCCCAGACGCCGCTCCTCAAACATTCAGCCTCGCCTTGCTCGCCACAGTTGCCAAAAACAAAAAACATCATCCACATGTGGATGTAAATGTCTTGTTGATGAGAGATGTCAGCAGAGAATGGTATTCTTAGATGCAGA
Source organism: Xyrauchen texanus (assembly GCF_025860055.1). Taxonomy (NCBI): domain Eukaryota; kingdom Metazoa; phylum Chordata; class Actinopteri; order Cypriniformes; family Catostomidae; genus Xyrauchen; species Xyrauchen texanus. Next base: position 21,649,161 of record NC_068309.1, on the reverse strand, counting down.
CTCATCATAGAGCTGGCCATCCGGCCAAACTGAGCAATCGGGAGAGAAGGGCTTGGTCAGAGAGGTGACTAAGAATGTGAAAAACAAGATTCTCTGGTCTGATGAAATGAAGATTGAACTGTTTGGCCTCAATTCCAAGTGAAACCAGGCACCACTCATCACCTGCGCAATACTATCCTCAACGGTAAAGTATTGCGGTGGTAGGATCATGCCATGCGGGTCTTTTTCAGCGATAGGAATTGGGGTCTGGTCAGGGTTGAAGGAAAGCTGAATACAGCAAAGTACAGAGATGTCCTTAATGAAAACCTGGTCCAGGGCGCTCTGATCCTCAGACTGGGTCGAAGGTTCACATTCCAACAGGACAATGACCCTAAGCACACAGCGAAGACAACACAAGAGTGGGTTAGGGACAACTCTGTAAATGTCCTTGAGTGGCCCAGCCAGTGCCCAGACTTGAACCCAACATCGAACATCTGTCCACCGATTGTCCCCATCCAACCTGACATAGCTTGAGAGTATCTGCAGAGCAGAATGGCAGAAAATCCCCAAATTCAGGTGTGCAAAGCTTGTAACATCATACCCAAAAACAATTGAGGCTGTAATCGCTGCCAAAGGTGCTTCAACTAAGTACTGAGTTAATGGTCTGAATACTTATGTCAATGTGATATTTAAGTTTTTTCTTTTTAATAAATTTGCAATGTTATCAAAAAGTCTGTTTTTTGCTTGGTCATTATGGGGTATGGAGTGTAGATTGATGTGGAAAAATATATAATTTAAAACATTTTAGCAAAAGACTGCAACATTAATTAATGTGAAAAAAATGAAGGGGTCTGAATACATTCGGAATGCACTGTGTATATAATTATGAAGAGCTTTCCTAATTTGTGACAAGTAACATGACCAGCTTTGAGACAATATTCTCAAACGAAATGTTCAGAGAGGCAGAAGAGGGCACTTTCTTGTGGCTCTTTTAATTGAGCCAACTTCAGAAATGGCTATATTTTATTGGCAAGCTTCTACCTGCAGATGGGAACAGACAGAGACAGAAACACAGTCTCAGCCCAAAATGAAAGTGCTATCCAAGTTCTGAATGGTGCTATTAGTGATAATTACATAATTATTGGCTCTAGTTGGTAAAACAGATACCTTTGTGAACACACTCTGCAAACAAATTATCACCCTTCCTACACATTTTTTAACGATGTTTAAGAGTCTCAGGCTGCAGGGCAGAAGACATTCAGAGCTATGTGATGAAAGAACTGATTCTGAAAGAAAAATACTCATCTTTAACCTCTAAAATACTATACTGTCACATTTCAAAAACCACCACAAAAAGAAATATTGTGGATATAAATTTAAGGTACTTACTGTTTAAATAGCCTCTGAATCCATAAAATATTTGAAAATCAGCTTAGACATCTTGTAGATAATTTACTGTCTGACTCTAAATCATAATTGTAATGGAGCAAAACTCATATGGTAACTACTAATCATATTATTTTTATGTTGCTGACTGGTACTTTGCTGTTTATATATCCACTCTTTTAGGTGTGTTTGTCACTGCATATGGCCATCTGAGGGCCTGTTCTGAGAGCGCTAGTGTTAAATGCAGCACAATGCTTTATGTCATAAGTGCAATGTCAGTGGGCATGGTCGTGAAGTTTTGGTATTTTCACTAAGTCTATAGGCACAAGTGGGCTCGCCCTCACATCAAGCAAATGGGCTAGGTCAAGTGCAGTTTAATTCTGAGGTTCTTCCTATTATTATTTTGAATAATACAGATTCCTTTACTGAAATATGAAAAAATGTAACCGAAAATATTTCTAAATTCAAATTACATTGCAAATGAAATGAAAATATAATCAAAATAACAAACATACCAAATCCAAACATCTTACACTCTCCTTCCACTGGCCCCATTTGCAGAGAAAAATCACTCTCAACAACAGGTGAAAAAATACTAGTAGGCTACAAATTAAATCATAAATACAATTGTAAATAGACAATAATAATAATAATAATACATATAACTTTCAGAATTTGGACATGAACTATATCACCACCTGCTGGTGGAATCTCTAAACTGCAAATACAAAAATTGTATTTGGAGTTAAGAAGTGGTATTGAAACGTCTTAGCGCAAATTCCTATTTCTCTGGAAAATAACAAATTGTGCTTTGCACCACTTCATTATTATACAATACACCCACAGTTTGCGTGCCTACACCCACAGTAGTGCAAACACTCCCTCCCATGCCCACTTGCACTGGAACAAAAATTGCGCTTAGAATTAGTGCTTTCATGAAAATCGGATACATTTTTGCGCACGGTCACACTGTGCTTTCTGCACTCACAAAAATAGACCCCCATTTCTCAGCAACTGTCTGTGCAGTTGGATGTGTAGCCCTGAAAAAGCCCCCATAGACCAATTGCATTGTTTACAAACAATGCAACGCATGTGCATTAAGTGGTGGCAGAAAGTCTGCAAACTGTTGTGCTAGATTTGACAGATTAGACAGTTAGTGCTAACTAGCTCCTCTAAATATTGCTAAAAGACTATATAGAATAAAATTTGCCTTCATGTTCAAAGCTAGCTAGATTTAGGAACACTATTGCTAGTTACAAGGCTAGTTATAATCACCAGTTTAACAGAAGTATGACACAAAGCCATCATAAATACAGAAATATTTTTTGCTATACTAATAAAATGTTCCCTGGTGAAGTGAAGCCCTCGGTTTTTTCCATTGCGATTTTTGGCAGCCAGCAGTGCAGCATAATAGTTCATTTAGCTTAAAGCTATAGTTCACCCAAAAATGAAAATTCTCTCATCATTTACTCACCCTTATGCCATTCTTATGATGTATATCACAATTAATTTTTTCTGCTGAACTCAAACGGTGATTTTTAGAAGAATATTTTAGCTCTGTAGGTCCATACAGTGTAAGTGAATGGGTACCAACATTTTAAAGCTTAAAAACTCAATTAAAGGCAGCTTAATAGTCATCGATAAGACTCCAGTGGTTTAATATATATCTTCAAACGTGATATAATAAGTGTGGGTGAGAAACATATCAATATTTAAGTCCTTTTTTAATATAAACTCTCTTCATGAAGAATGCAAATCGCCAAAAACAAAAGAAGAAGAATGTGAAAGTGAAAGTGGAAATTTATAGAAAAAAAAGGACTTTAATATTGATCTGGTTATTTGTTATTGGTCTATAAGGAACTGATTGACCATTATGTGATAAAAGGCTTTGACTGCCAACACTCACAATGAAACAAACTCCAGTCCAACCAAGCTCCATGACATGATAATAATTACATTAATTTAGTTTGAATCGTGACTGATTTCTGTTCAAAATTCTTTCCTTTACTATTGCACCACTGCATATACTGAACAAATGTAAACTTTATATGCAAAATGAATAAAACTATTGTAATTTGTAATTCATTAAAGATAAATAACCTTTGATTAATCTTTACAAGAATGAGCAAGTGTCCATAATTTTGTCCTGTCAGGCCCACATGATATCAAAACCCAAAATTGTTATGCCATCATTATAAAACAATATTATGGCTAATCAGTTTCTTGCAATTTTTTTATAATTTCTCATATTTTGCATTTGTTCACTGCATCTGTGCTGAGGGCTTAAAATCCAATCTGTGAGCACGTAGTAACAAGCATAATAGTACCTCCAACATTTACAAAAGCAGGGCCAGTAGTCTTACATTTTGAAATCCTGCTTCTTCAGTATAAACCAAGGAAATCGAGTATGACCCAAAACTATCAGAAGCATCAACATTTGTTGTCTGCATGCTCATAATCTATTTGCCAGTTTGCTTGTTCTCTCTCATGTGCAAAGGAAGTAATTTGGAGAACATCGTCTTTGGAAAAGCGCAGTCTGTAGACAATTTCACACAGGCTTGATTCTGCTCCAGCAAAGCTATTATCTTGTTGCGATCATACTATTCTGTCTGTTTCTCTATGTGACTTGGCAAAGAGAATTAGAGAGAGAGAGAGAGAGAGAGAGAGAGAGCGAGAGAGATTGTGAGAATTTGCTGACAGATGGAAATGGGGGATCAAAGCTGGATTCCATCCTAACAATTCCACTGGGAAATGTACACATACATTTGATCTTAACAAGAGATGTGTAGCACTTACATGACTGAGAATTTGCTTGTAAATTGATAAGTGTGTTCTGGAAAGAACATTTGAGTTAGTGTGAACAGACACTTAAATGGCACCATGAGGAGAACATGCTCATGTCACAAGAGCTTTTGAAACTGAGAAAATACACTTTCACATGACCTGCTTTAGTTTATAATAATGATATAAAAAAAATTATAGTCATAAAGATCCTATTAAATGTTAAAATTTGTATGTTTTGACATCCATTACTGTTAGGACTGTCGATTAAACGCATTAATGTGATTAATTATACATCAGTTTTTACATAACTGAGCATGCCGCCAATGTACGTATATTTCGCAGTAAGGAATGTTCCTACCAGGGCCATATTAAGGTGCTCTGGGGCACTTGGGCTTAAAGTTTCACTGGGACTTTGGAGTCGTATGGATTACTTTTATGCTGCCTAAAAATGTTGGACAGTCAAATAGCCAGCAGACTGATGGCACCTGTATACTTCCACTGAATGGACAAACAGATCTTAAATGTGCTTATAAAAATCTTCACTTCAGTTCTGCAGAAGCAGAAAGTCATACACATCTGGGATGGTTAAACATAAGTAAATCACGAGAGGATAATTGCCGAGTGAACTAAACCTTTAACTTGTCTGCAGCCACAATATTTTTATATGATGTAATGTATCTGAATGATCTGAATTATAATATTTATTGTATATTTTATTTATAGTTATTTTAATTATTATATACTAAGTTATCTTTATTTCGAGTCATTTCTGAGTAAATGTTGTTTAGATGCAATTAATTAGATTAATTAATCGGTATATCATGTAATTCATTTGAATACAGCAACGTGTGAATACAGCACACGTTGATGTTCCATCTTTGTTTTTTTGTTTTTTACAAAAGAGGCACAAGCCCCATGTTTTTTTGTTTTAAAAAGTAAACTATTGTTTATTTTATTATCCAACATAAAATTGTCTAGCTAGTTTTAAGAACATCAAATGTATTGTATTCAAATTCACTTACAACTGGTGATTTTGGCCTGTCTCACCTCAGTGATCTAACTATTTGACTTTATCCAATAATCCAAAAATACAACAATGTCAGAATCTGTTGAATTTATTGTAGTTAAATATTATGTTCCCAATTTACAAAATTAACAGAAAATAAAACCACTTATATAATATTTAGTTTTAACCTCCTGAAATTGACAATCAACTTTTTCTGAAGGTTAAACACCACCTTTCACTGACCATTTGTTTATTAATACAATAATAAATCTTTATTAAGAGTTTCAGGGCTATTTGTACTTTATTCATGGTAAGTGCCTTGAGCTACATCAGAGCAGTGCTACCTCTGAAGTTCACACATGAATTAAACAAAGACTTTATGAAAGTTGTGCTTAGTCTATAAATTACACATGTGCCCTTTAAACACCATATAAGCCACTGGAATATAAAAGCTCATATTCTATCTATTCTAATCTGTATAGCTGCCAACCCACATTCAAAGACCAGCTATTATTACCATGTCTGTTTTTTGCTGTGTTCCGGAAACTGATTGTGTGAAGGGAATCTTCCCTGTGGAAGATGCTCCAATTTTAACAATTTTTCATAAGGATGTCACACTTACTTTTTATTTTGCAGCCCGTTGTAATGTCTTGCTGTCTTCTGTCTTAGTGTAACTGTCCTTGTCCATGGTCCTGAATAAGGCGCTGTGGAGAAGAGATAGCACTGCGCTTGGCTGAGCTGAAAGGGTGAATCACTGTGACAATGCACCATGACTGAAAGCCCACTCAAATCCATCCCACATGCCTGTGCAGAAAAGGCTGTCGCACCCTGTGCCTCTGCCCGGAGAACTGACTCAAATCTAACACTTTCCAGAAATGTTTTTCATAAGGCGGACAGCTGCTTGTTGTTTTCTTGGTAGGCTCTGTGGTCAGATATGTTTAGAGCGAGTTGATAGATGAAGTATAATTAGAGAAAATCTCACATTTTCAGTAGTATAGTAGTATTTGCATATGCAGCTCTAAAAATGCATGATATATTGTTCTGTTATATGCTTTTTAGCTACCTTGAAGTTGGCTTTCACTTGATTATAATCGTCTGTTTCATAGTTTGATGTGTTGGTTATGGGAGGCAGGCTAAGAATACTAAATTCAAATGCATATAGCTTTTCATGTATTGTATGACAAGATGCTCCTCTATTTAGCAAATCAGCCTTGTCAGAGGTAAATATGATTAACTCACTTGAATGCTAATGGTTTAAATGAAGATGATGTCTGACAGAAGTTGATGAGCCAAATAAAGCGGGCAAAGTATGTTCCATAATTAGCATTATCTTCAGATGCAGGTAATTTTCCAGTCTTGATGGCTCTTTTAATGGGTAATGGCAGGCATTCTTGCATGGTCCTAAAATATTATGTGTCAAGCTTGTGTGGGACATGGCTGCATGTCAGAAATAAAATCAACTACTTCTTTGAAGCAATTTGATGTTGAAGTTCAAATACTTTCTTCTATCCCAGTTAAATGTGTAGAAACAACTATAAGTAATTCATTCAGAGGTCCACTTGTCCACGTGACTTCAGAGCAGGACTACTTGTTTCTCTGAAAAAGGCAAATGTAATGGTGCGGAAATGGCATTAAAGTGGCCAACCAGTTTTGGGAAGTAATGGACTACATTTAATCTGGATTATCAATTTGGTGTAATTAGATTACATTTTTAAATGTGCATAATCAATAAGTTACTTTTTATGGATTTCATGATAACGTATTGATGACTTGTACTTTTGGATTACTAATCGCACCAAAACATACAATAAGTAAACCAAAATAATCTTTTTAGATTACTTAATATGTGTAATCTAAAAGATCACATTACTGATTACAATTCAGTTATGTAATTTGTAGTGCTCTCAGTCGATTGATCGCATACTGTAATTTTTTGAAGTTAATCAAAATCAATTATAGATTTTGAAATTGCTGAATTTTGACACTATATACTCAATGTATTTATTTTCTATTTTAGGAAAGAAATCAAAATAGTATGTAACATATAATGCTTTATTACCATTTTCCAAACAAAGCCTTCCACAGTATATAGATAGCACCAATTCAAGTAACATTAACGTTTCCCACAGTCAAATTGGGAGTTTAAACATTGAAAGAACTAGTCTCCCATTGGTTGCTTTTTCATTGCAATGGGCAATAAATCTCTTAAAATCTCATCCTCCACAATATTAATCTGCTGGTAGACTGTGGTTTTGTTGCAGAAATTGTGAAGTTGTTCATGATTCGCTTCAAAATCAAGTGCTGCTTTGAACTCCATATGAATAACGCTTGCAGACAAAAACGTATCATTCTGCATTTTGATAATAGTTAAGACTTGATGTGCTTCTGTGGTATTTAAAATGTGCCTTACATAGGCTGAAAAATACTTGATTTCTATCAAAAATCCCATCTGGGCTTTTTTTGTACATCAAATAGCATTAAAAGCTCCTTTCCCCTTAATTTCTTCACTGACACAGAAGCGCTGTTGTGTGTGTGTGTGTGTGTGTGTGTGTGTGTGTGTGTGTGTGTGTGTGTGTGTGTGTGTGTTGTGAAGTGTGCATCAGTGTAATGACTCCGGGTGAACACATCACAAAGGTTACGCCCTTCCCACCATTGTTTATGTTGGTTTATGCTGTATTAATGTTAAATGCATTAATTGCTATAAAAAAAATTACATTTTTAATTAATCGAATGGGTTAACACGTTAATTCTGACAGCTCTAATAATTTGTAATCAGTACCAGATTACATTACAGATGTAATCTACCCACTCAGACACTCAGAACTCATTGAAGAACAAACTTAGTGAAGATACACCTCTAACCCAATTTAACCAATCTGTTCCTATAAAATGAACAGCTGGCTAGTGCAGAGGGGGGGAAAAAAGAGGATGGCATCTCCCTCTTACATGTATTTTCATCATTTGATCTGACAGACTTTCTCTTAAATCATCTGTCTGTTTTTCATGAAGCAAGAGAGAGCAATTTCTGGGAAATAAAATTTTGCATCCCTACAAAATCTGTCAAAACTAAATGTATTCAAAGGGCACTGGACCGATATAGGTGCACTTACGAATCAAACCATTCCAATCACACCAAGACCTGACTGAAACAATTTTTAGCCTATAAAGTAGTAGTAGTACTGTTCATTAATATAGAACTTGGAGAATTTAAAAGAAGGGCATGATATGACAGAAAACATATTTCTGACATGCACTATAGATTATGAAGTTAGTAAAAGAAGGGAAAGAGAAGGGAGGAGGCAGTGAAGAGGAGCTCTGTGCTACTCTGTAACCCAGCCTAAAGGCTCACAGCTTGGGGTGGGTCGCTTCTGCTCTGCTCAAAGCCTTTCCTGGAGGAGTCAGTGTTGCTTACACACACACACACACACACACACACACACACACACACACACACACACACACACACACACACACACACACACACGGACACTGCACTGGAAAAAAGGAAGAGTTTAGAAGAAATTTGAATTGGTTTGAGCTTTAATTCACATAAAAAATGTGTTAATTGCGGGGTTTACTGCTTACCTTTTCATCATCTGTTGGCATGGGTGGATGGGCCCTGATAATGCTGTAGTGACAGCAGCTGCAGTTCACAAACCAAGCAAGTGGGATCAAACCAATAGATTGCTATATAATTGGGTTAAACAGTAGAAATATGATAAAATATATGAGAAATATATTTGTATGCCAGAATTTTTCCAAATCATGCGTGACTGTAAGGCTGTTACTGTAGGTACTGTATGTAAAGGGTAGAAACAACCTAATGGTAGAACAGGCTAAAAGTAGTTGAGAAGGGCATCTCTGAGTGGTATATGAGGACAGTTATGGAAATATTCAATTTTTTTTTTAATTAAATAGACATACAGAAACAGTAAATCTTAATTTTTGATTAAATAAATATAATTAATATTTTGCACACAAAATCAATCATTTAGTGTTTTCCCCCAAATAGACCTACTCTAATCAAGTTTTAAAAATATTATAGATTTAATAAGAGGGAATAACTTGATTGTTGAAATCTGTTGTTTTTGTTATTGTAGTGAAAAGGAAAGATGGGTACTACACTGTTCATTTGCTGACAATTTATTTAGGCTTTTTTATTTTGTTTGGCATAGAAGGAATTAATAAAAATAGTTGAATTAAAATGTAATCATAACGAAGAAAGCGTTTTATCTGTTGAATAACACTGTTCATGAAAGAAAGAAATTACTTGAAATGTGTGATGTAATACATGTGAGTTGCATGTATCTGATTTTGTGGTCTGGATGTTAAATTGGCCGCCATTTACAAATATATGGAGGTACAGTTGAAGACAAAAGTTTACATACACTTAGGTTGAAGTCATTAAATCTCATTTTTTAACCACCCCACAGATTTTATATTAGCAAACTACATTTACATTTACATTTATGCATTTGGCAGACGCTTTTATCCAAAGCGACTTACAGTGCACTTATTACAGGGACAATCCCCCCGAAGCAACCTGGAGTTAAGTGTCTTGCTCAAGGACACAATGGTGGTGGCTGTGGGGCTCAAAGCGACCTTCTGATTAACAGTTATGTGCTTTAGCCCACTACGCCACCACCACTCTTTACAAAACTATAGTTTTGGAGAGTCGTTTAGGACATCAATTTTGTGCATGAGATGAGTAATTTTTCCAACAGTTGTTTATAGACAGATTGCTACACTTTTAATTGACTATATCACAATTCCAGTGGCTCAAACGTTTACATGCACTAAGATAACTGTGCCTTTAAGCAGCTTGGAAAATTCAAGAAAATGATATCAAGTCTTTAGACAATTAGCCAGTTAGCTTCTGATAAGAGGTGTACTGAATTGGAGGTGTACCTGTGAATGTATTTTAAGGCCTACCTTCAAACTCACTACCTCTTTGCTTGACATCATGGGAAAATCAAAAGAAATCGTAAACTGTAAACTTCTGACTTCAGCTGTATATTTAACTGTTCAAAAGACCCTTTAAAGTAGATTCCATTTCAAGGGGAGTCTGCTTAATTATAAAAATTATTAATAAAGACCTGCTAATAAAGTTAAAAGCTTATTACATAGAAAGACCAACAAATTCTCAACGGAAGAGTTTTATATCTTCTATAAACAAATAATATATATATAAAATGTTTTTTTATAAAATATTTTTTCCCTTGGCTTCTTCCAAGGGTGAATGTTAAAGGGAATTCTACTTTAAACCACTCAAAATTTGTATTTCAATTTCTTACAGTTCTTTTCAAAAGGCTAACTGGCAAATCAAGTCTTTTATCTGATATTCTCCTAATGTTACCCTATATTTCTCAGAAAAGCACAGAACATGTATGACACTGTATTAGTATCCATAGAGTAATGGGTCACTGGAAATGTAATTAACATCAAAGCATACTCTCTAATGCTGGTTAATTAGAAGCTCTCTGGGATGCAGAACTATCAGTAATAAAAGTGCTGGGGATGAAGAGATTAGAAAGAAGATTACAATTGGAGGAGTAGAGGCACATGACAGATGATTTATAGATTTAATGGCCTGATTATTCAACACATGCACCAATTATACTGATTAGGGCGCACAGAAGTCTTGTTTAATCTTTTAATTTTCCTACTACATTGAGGAATTTGCCAGATGAAAATGTGTGGTCCTTGTGTAACGTTACATTTAAATGAGTTTATGGAGTGACAATGTGCCAACGATCATGAAGGACTGTCACTGTATTTCATGTCAACATTAAGGTATAGTTCACCCAAAAAGGGAAATTCTGTCATCATTAACAATATGACATCTCTGGGACACTAAAGGAGATGTTAGGCAGTATGTTAGTCTCAGTCACCATTCACTTTCATTACATTTCTTTTCTATGCAATAAAAATGAATGGTGACTAAGGCTGTCATTCCACGAAGGAAAGAAAGTCATACGGTTTTGGAACACCATGAGGTTAAGTAAATGATGACAGAATTTTCTTTTTGGGTGAACTATCCCTTTAAGATAGTCCATGATCAATGTAATCTTTTTGGAGACTGGCAACCATTTACAGCCTTTATTAAGTAGGCTATTTTTAGGAGTTAATGCATTTTGGCATTGTCCTTATTTTCTGTATGCTCAGAAATGAATGAAAAAGAAAGCTTATCATTGTTATAGAAGTTGGGTTGACTGAGCATCCACTCGCTAAATACCTCTAACTGAACTCAAAATTCTGAACAACCTCTTTTTTTCCAAGTCTCTTATTCCCTTAACTTAATTGTTTTTAGCAACAAAAACATAATGCAATGCAAACATTTCTTAACATTTCCTGAACTGCTGCTTGAGTTGGAAGAGATGTCCACTGCAGTCACTGTTTTTGCTAACAGTGGAGAAAACACAAGGTTTAAATAAATTAAGGAACAACAGAGCTGTTGTGTAGTTCATGTTTGTTCACATTCTGCACTGTTGAGCATGTAAATGGATTAGATTATACATAAAGAATTAGGACACACAGTTTCTCCTTGTTGTTCTGAAAGCTCTTAAATAGTACTCATATCATAACTGAAAATCCTCTCTTTAAAGAATAAAGCCCCGTTTAAGCACAATATAAATGACAAAAATGAGTCCAAAACATTGCTTTCTCCTTTTATCTTGACATCACACTGAAACTTTGTAATTATTTAAAGGCTCTTATGATGGATGTAATAGAATAGTTAAAATGTGGTCTGTGCATTCTATGTCTAACCTGTTTAATGCATAATCTGTTGTATTCTCCACTGGTAAAATGTATGACACCACTGATGCGTGAATAAAACTTAAGACACACTTAACCCATCTTGTCTGCACTTCCTCCCCAATAGATTGGATGGCAGCTTTGCTCTGCATTTCATCTTTTTGTGATTCTTTCCCATTGGTCTCCATTCATTTTTCGTTCTTTCTTTTTTCTGTGCAATTTTGTTGATTCATTAATAAAATAACTTTAAAATAAAAATTATTTCAAAATGGTCTTCCTCCTCTGGTTTGGGCTGAGAAACACATTAGTAATTGTCAGATTACAAATTATTCATCACATTATTTAATGCATTATGCATCAGATATGCAAGCCTAGCAGAAGTTGAAGAGAGGAACAGAGGGGGAGATGTGGAGCTTTGACTTTAGGTGTGCCCGAGCCCATCTCTCGCATGGACAGGGCTGACAGTTTCACTGGAGGAAGTTGAAGAGCTATAAGCATAAAAAGGTTTCTAATTGGGTTTACTGACAGTGTCTTCAAAATGCTGTTCTATGGTGCTCAGATGGGCTAGTCCCAGAGAACCAAAGCCTGCTCATCAATGTCCTCAGATCAACGAATAAGGCCTAAAATGGACATAACCTTTCAACTGAGATTGTTACAAACATCCTTTATCAATTCATTAATTTGATCGGAAATATTCACATACTCTTCAATTTCATGTCAAAAACATACAGTATGTTGCAAAATGTCTTTATCATGACCTGTCACATAAACCTTTGTTCAGTCGATAGTTACTATACTAAAGAATGTCACATTTTCTGTTTAATAACATTCTCTCAAAGTGCTGTGCTACTGTTAAGAAAGGACTAGTAAATGAATGGAAATGAAAGGGGCAAATTTGTAAAAATCTCAAGTTGAAAAATTGGATATAACTTTACACAGAAAAAACTAATTGATCACGTAAATAATGTTAACATGCATATTATTTGTGTCTTGTGGCTATACTTCTGAAAGAGTGTGTATTTTAAAGTTCATGGATTGGCCCAATTTACTTCCATTGTACGTACATTATTTTTCGCCCCAAAATCAAAATAATAAAATTAGAAATTGAAGGCTATTTTAGAACCATTAAGATGTTTTTCGTGCATATTTTCATGAATGGTGAACACAATCATTGCCCAATTCTAAATATCAAATTATTTATTAGCATAAATGAATAGCTGTACAAAAAATATGATGTATAAATACCTTTCAACTTAAATATCATTATTTTTCAATTTCTAAAATAAGTGTTTCAAATACAGAGTGCAAACAAACGTAAAGGTCAAACATCCAGACACATGACTGTAACGATAGTTGAGAGAGTTCACTGCAAAAATTAAAACAGTTCCATTGTTGCCTTAAGGAGCTATTTATAATCTGACCCTTAAAGCTTACTTTTGTTGGTGTATGTTAATTTAGATATTGCTGGTAAATTACGATGTTACCTCATTAAGCATATTTTAGGTTTCCTGATAAAACTTTTTTTTTTTACTATGTAAATGTGCTTAATCGTCATAAAAATAATGTCACCATGCAAAAAATTATATTAATTTTATTTTGGGATGTGGGTGAAATTATGACCTGGCAGTGTTCTTGAGAGTCTTTGTGAGATTCACACGGTTGTTAGTCATTGCTATTGCCTGATCAGCTTTTGTTCATGCCAGCAATCCATATCTGGGCTAAATGTCATACCAACATGTTCTTCTTTTAAATTTGCATTAATAAGCAGTGGGTGAGTTAGTGAGAACATGCGGGAACACATAGTAAATGGGGAAAGCCAAAGCTATAGCAATTTTCCATTTGCTAACCATTTTTTACGTGATCCATCATTTATTGAATCAACCAATCTTAACACTTAAAAATCCTCACAGTATTAATTAGGCTCCAGTGAAATGTAATGAGCAGAGTGTGTGTGTGTGTGTGTGTGTGTGTGTGTGCTCAAATTGGCTGCTATGTACAATCACATGTTTTAGGTTGCCTTGTTCTTCAGGGGTACAGTGGGGTTAAAAGCATGGACTGTGACACGAGGTTGAATGTAAAATCGAATTACCCCCTGTGACCAAATTTGGAACAACAGTTTTCTGCATGCACCTTCTTTTGATGCACTACGCAAGTGCAGGAACTTACATCTTTGAATAGATATATGACATAAAGGCACAACGTGGGCAAGAAAATTCGCTGCATGGAATTCGGCACATCGAGTCTAAATTTGGATGGGAAAACATTCGGAAATAGATGCCAATTTCCCGTGTGATCATGTTGGTTTAAAAGACAACACTTTTTCTGTTACTGATACTTTTTCTTTGACTGCGATGCTCACAAATCTGTTTGTCCCACCACCAAATTAACCTGAATACATCGGCTTTTCAGAGAGCCTCTATCAAATCAGAGTAAAATCTGTGACGCTTCTGTCCTCAGATTCTTCCACACACAGCAGTTCTTCTGTGCATTAGTCTCACGGCCCCTGATGTGTTATGCTTGTGTTCCTGCACCACACAGTGTGTTCCTGCACCCCCCACCCCAGATCTCATAAAAGAGCTGCACAGTTGCTATGACAACAGAAATAAAAGCAATTAAGGATGATTTAAATAGGAAAGGCAGATTCAAGTCACCACATAGCTCTCTAGGTTCTGTGCAAGCAAAGTGTTGAAGTGTTCCTTTATCTGTACTTATCTCTTTGTGCATTATCATATTTAACAAGACTGAAGTGCTGACAAATGAACAGGGCTACTGGTTTAGGGTGCCCTGAACAAGTGTAAAGGGAGTGAGTAATTACTTAATGATGAATTCAATTATACATAGAAAAATAAGTCAGACTGGCTACTTTTACTGTCTGCTTCAATGGAATTGGTAAATGTGGCCATGTCTTTGCAGTTAACTAGCCAAAGTGAGGGCAAAAATCTGCTGAAACATGCAGAAAACAAATCCCTGTTTTAATATATTTTTCAAACCTGGAAAATCTACTAATAACTACTTTTAAGTCAATAAATTGTCCCTGAAAATTGACCATGTTTTCTTTATTAATGCACATTGTAAACCCTATTAAATTAGAAGAACTAAAACAAATTTGATGCAATCAGTTTAAAAAAATGTTTAACCCTTGTGTGATGTGGTGTTTGTGGCTCAAAAATGACCTGAACATAAAAAATGTGTAACATTTTTTTTTTTTAAAGATATGTATATAAAAACACAAAATTTACTAAAGTGGTCTCTGGTGACATCTGCTGTAATAAAAAAAAAAAACAATGAATACATGAAATAACAACTATGTTCAGTAGATGGCTCATGTGCTCCATGCATTGGCTGATCTCTATAAGTCAGTGTTGTAACAAACTTAATTTCTAAATATTATCACCAGTTATGCATTGAATATATTCAGACATTATGAAAATATTTATTTTTGTCAGATTGTAGCATTTTTTCTAAATCACTTGTGTTTAAGTGTCAGATTTTGCAACAATGCTCCAATATGCTGTCAAACCTGACCACAATCAAATCTGACTGTGCTTCAAACAAAAGACAGAGTATTTATTGTTACCTGTCATTTATTTTTAACATAAAACAACAAAATTCCACCATTAACTTTGTCACATAGGAGTCAGACTCAAACTTCGACCTGTGTGGTATATTTGGTATATACAGACGGGTATGTCTACACTTGGGAGGGACAAATATCCTCATCAGTAAAAAAACAAAAGCTCTTAAATGGGTCAGATGATGTTGATCTTCAAATCTAATGATGTGCACATGTTTGTGTGATGATTAGATTTAGGGGTAGAGTTTGGAAATAGAAAATATCATTAGCCTGATATGAAATCAAAGGAAGTCAACGAGAGATCACTAATATAATCAAACAAACTGTATTTGTTTGTGTCCTTGCATGTGTTTTATGCATTGTGGATGTTTTATATTCTCACCCCTTCATTTACGTATGTGGGGTTGTTTATGGATTGTATTTCTGTATTTCCCATTCAATTCCTATGGCGGGTCAATTTTGATGCTTTTTTTTAAGACCACTTAGACTTATCGAAACAAGTCCACATTTGTGTGTGTGTGTGTGTGTGTGTGTGTTTAGCAAGTGGATGAAATGTCACCAAGACTTGTAGCACTCAGATAGCGGATACCATTTTTATTAAAGCAACAAAATCAAAATGGGTCATAAATGACCCGCACACCATAATAGTCAATAAACTCCCAAGTTTAAGTTAATAGAACTTTCAGATTTTTATTTTGTCCTGCACATGCATGTCAATTGCTCTTAACTTGAAATATTGAAAAAGCTAACTCATACATTTTAATGGAACGTAACTTTAAATTTAACTCTTTGGCTGAACTTAAATTTGCCATGTAAAATCTACATAAATTCTACAAGTAGAGGAAACCTAACTAGCTCATACTAGCTTGAACTAGCTAGCAGAGTTGGGCTACAACTAATGATTATTTTGATAATTGATTAATCATTAGATCTTAACCGATTATTCAACTTGTGCCCGACTTAAAGGTTGAATTAAACATGCTTACTAACAATAAAGAGTACAAAATTATCTTTTAAAAATACCTCTAATTGATTTTCACTGAATTAACGGGAAACTATTTTTTATTAAGTTTAATTTTGTAAAGAAATTCACTACAAAATATCAGTTTGTTATCAAGTGTTTTTGTCTTGTTTTCCATTTAAAATTATAAAAAAAAACAGGTACATTTACTTGAGAAGTAGCATATGAGATATTTAGACTCGTTTTAAGAGAATGTATCTTAAATATAAGTGTATTTTGTACATAAGTGTGTTTTTTACTTGGTTATAATTCTGCGAGTGCAGTAAAGACAAAATATACTTCTATTCAAGATCTATTCCCTAAAAGCAAATCTAAATATCTTATATGCTGCTTCTCAGGTAAATGTATCTGTTTTCAAGGAGTTTTAGATATTTTAAAATATTTGTATTTTTTATATTATATTCAAAAATTCTCAAACAAATTTCTTCCTCAATATAGCTTCTTAAGAAAATGTATGTTATTCTAAAGGAGTTTTAGATATTTATACTGGAAAACAAGCCAAAACAAAAACAACATCACGTTATAATCTAGCTGCATTAAGTGTGTGTGCTTGAGGGATGAGCATCCCCGTGTGTATCAGCCAGGTGCAGTTTCAATCTCTCTCCCCCTTAGATCGGGACATTCGCGCAACTCATAGAAGAGGCGCTGAGAGAATGAGAATGCCAGTTTCGGAGTTTGTTGTTAATTACATGACCTGCTTTCGCATTATTTGAACATAAATAAACTGTATTTAAGATGTAACACCGGGGTGTGTCCTTTAAAGAGCTCCGTTGTTCCACAACGAGAGTGCGTGTGTATTTATTTATTTTGCGTCCACTGTGTCGTGGTGCGCAGCTATGGTCGTGACGTATACCTTCAAGGTGGAGGAGGACAGCCGTCCCTCCAACCTCTCCTATAGAAAGGAAAGCATTGAGCTGACTGCACATCTCTGGGTGTCTTTGTGTCGGGAAGAACACCATTTAGCGAACAGACGCCACTTCAAGGCATACAGGCACCTCGTAGAGGGGCCCTAGCCTGAGAGATGGTGTCTACCATCAGGTGGCAGGCCACTGAGGTCTTCCATGTCCCGTACAAGGGCCAGACATGGAGGTTTGGTCACAGGTGCCAAACAGTGCCCTGTCCCTGAGAAATAAGTTCCTTCCTCAGGGGAATTCGCCAGGAAGGGGCTGACGTGAGGAGCATGTGGTCCGAGAACCAAGTCTGTGTGGGCCAGTAGGGAGCCACTAGGGTAACCTGCTCCTTGTCCACCCTGACCTTGCACAGGGTCTGTGCAAGTAGGCTCACTGGGGGAACAAATACTTGTGTAGTCTGGGTGGCTAGCTGTGTGCCAGCACGTATATGCCGAGGGGGGCCTCGTCAGGGCATACCAGAGCAGGCAATGGGAGGATTCTGGGAAAGCGAACTGGTCTACCTATGCCTGCCCGTATCGACTCCAAATTAGCTGGACCACCTGAAGGTGGAGTCTCTACCCTTGCGGGTGATCTGATGTGACAGTGTGTCTTCCGTAGTGTTGAGGTTGCCCGGGATGTGAGTGGCTCGCAGCAATTTGAGGACTCCAGAGGAGGAGAAGGCGGGCGAGTTGTGACATGCGAGAGGAGCATAACCCACCTTGGCGGTTGATGTAAGCGTAAGATGTAAGTTGTCTGTTCGAACCAACAGCAGTGTTGCCAGAAAACTCAAGGTAGTGAGCTAGGATTAGCCAGTCGTCGAGGTAGTTGAGAAAATAGATGCCCACTTCCCTTAACGTGGTAAGGGCAGCCTCTGCGACCTTCGTGAAGATGTGAGGGGACAAAGACAGGATGAAAGGGAGGACTTTGTACTGGTACGCCTGACCATCGAATGCAAACTGCAGGAAGGGTCTGTGTCGAGATAGAATCGAGATGTGGAAGTACGCGTCCTTCAGGTCTACCGCCGCAAACCAATCTTGATGCTGGATGCTTGTTAGAGTGCGTCTTATCGCCAGCATCTTGAATGGGAGTCTGTGTAAGTCCGGTTCAGAACTCGCAGGTCCAAGATTGGCCGCAACCCACCGCCTTTTTTTGGTACAATGAAGTAGGGGCTGTAGAACCCCTTCTTCATTTCGACTGGAGGGACAGGCTCTATTGCATCCGTAGAGGTGTGGCGATTTCCGCACACAAGGTGGCGGTGTTCTCGGCCTTCACCATGGTGAAGTGGACGCTGGCAAACCTAGGCAGGCGTCTGGCAAATTTAATCGTATAGCTGAGTCGGCCGGGTCAGCCATCGCGACGTGTTGGAAAGCATGAGCAGGACAGAGCCAGGGAGGCCACACTGACGGGGTTTGAGCCCAGAGTCGAGAGACATCAAAGCACTTACCTGACTCTGGGTGCTCACCAGCGGATCGTTTGAGGGGGGGTGCTTTATCCCCGTAGTCCATCGAAGCCATCCGGGTTTGAGTACTGTGCTACAGCTTGACGCGCCAGGGCGGGGGAGCTGCCACCGGGCGCTGAACCTGCCAGAGATGGAGAATGGCTGGTGGTCAGGGTGATGGCCGAACACATCGGTTATGTGACTCAGGGACTGAGGAAACTGCTCTTTTGTTAAAACTTTGGGTACAGCAGCTACTGGCGTGCACCAAAATAGAAGGAAAAGGGAACAAAAGATTATCCTCCCGACCCTCCACCGGGGGACGGAGTGGGCTTACCAGCTCCAGGACAGTGGCTTCCCGCGTCCCTGGGTCACCCATCTCATGGGCGCTTTGAGGTCTTCTTCCTAGCAGGAGGTCTTCGAGCCCCCCGCAGGAAGCAGATACTTCCTGGGGTATCTGCTTCCTGCGGGGGGCTCGACACCCAGGTGGGGCCGCAGGTGCAGGCCGGGGTGGAGCCAGTGCAGCTGCTGCAGGAGGATGCCCTTGGCGATGAGCAGACGAGGTGCGGGATCTTGAGCCGCGCTTGGGCAGGATATGTTGTATGGCCTCCATCTGCTGCTTCACTGCCGAGAACTGCTGGGCGAAGTCCTCGACGGTGTCGCCGAATAGGCCGGCCTGGGAGATGGGGGCGTTCAGGAACCGTGTCTTGTCCTCACACATCTCTACCAGGTTCAGCCACATGTGGGGCTCCTGGACCAACAGCGTGGATAACATAAACTTCGTTTCCCGGAGGGCAAGTTTGGTCGCCGAATGCAGTTCCTACATCAATCCCGGAGTAGAACTACCCTCATGCAGTTCTTTCAGCGCATTGGCTTGGTGGACCTGCAAGTAGCCGATGCCCAGATACCAATCATCCAGCCGCGAGGCTTTAGGGGAGAGCAGAGAGTTCCACTCTAGCCCGATGGTCGTGGCGGCCTGGGAAAGCATGTCCATCATCTCCGAATCCGCCTGTGACTGGGCGACCACACCTGAGGGGGGAAGCCCAGTAGAGGTTTCAGCATCTTACAGGACAAGCCCGCTCTCCGATGCTGTGCTCGAGAGCTCATCACCTTCACGGGCACTGAAAAAGGGTCGAACTCGCCCTGGGATGAGCCGTTGCACTCATCCAAATGCCTAGCCAGGGCAAACGAGCATGCTGGGGAATGAGAGGTCTGCGAGGATTTAACAGATGGAGGTGGTCCCATTGAGGTCCCTGAATCGCCACCTGTGCTCGCTGCGCTGACCTCATACCCATAGGTAGGAGGACCGAGGGAGAGAGCCGATGGGGGGGCTTGCTTTCTTTCTTACCACTTGCCACTTACGAAAGCAAGCCGTGACCACAACATTGCCATGGTCATTGCCTTGCAGTGAGGACATGACGCAACCACGAAAGATATCTTGGCATGGGCAGCAGCCAGGCACGAAAGACGGCGATCGTTGCCATCAGAAGGCAAGAGGTATCGACCGCAACCAGGAATAACACACAACAGGAAGGGCATCTTTTAAAAGACACGTCTTGAAAAAGACATTCCGATGAGTGCCTCTCTTTTAGGAATATATTCTCTTTTGTGAGGGAAACTGCTCTTTTGGAGTATACTCTCTTTTAGATCTGCTGAAGCGTCCAGGGGCAATCTCTGCAGTGCACCAGTGCAGAAAGCGGAGAAAGCCGCTGTAATAGGCCGTAAGGATACATCAGAGCTGAGGGATGGAAATCGGTTGAACAGCTTGAACCATCGACCATTGGGCTCCGAAGAGAAAATCTAGTGAGCGGTACAAGCTGTATTTACTGACTGTTCCATTCATCTCTACAGAGCGTATGTTGTTGGATCTATGGCGTATATCAGAAGCTTTCTCCTTCTCTGCACAACAGTGCAGCTTTGCCCCTGGGCACTTCGACAGTGCTTCTAAAAGAGAATATTTCCCTAAAACGAGTTCTCTCCACTCCAGACGCTGCCTTGTGTTTCTCGGCAACAATCACACCGAGGCAGCATTTGTGGATGGTTCGTGTTCTCACTGCGAGAGCCTTACCATGGCAACGTTCCAGTTGTGGCTTTCCTTCATAAAGAGGAAGCCACTCCAGCCACCACCGCATCGCTCCTTCCCACAGGATTGAGAATGACCCGGCTGGCAATGGAGGCGATTTGGGGATGGCAGCTGGCTCGGTTTTGCCGGGTAGATCCCCACAAACCACCCGACCCCAGCACGCCCGTTGACTTCCGTCCTGACTCGGGGTGAGAGCGGCTCACCTCACGGCCAGTCTGCTTACCCCCTCGAGCCCCTTGAGCTGGATGACGAGCTCACCGCTGCATCGGAGAGCGTTCCTTCTGCCTACCGATGCCATACTACCAGCTCCGCCCGCTGCAAAGCCTCGCCAGGTACGTTAAAATGATCGTCCCCTTAGTGCCCCTCGCACGGAGCTTGGACACGTGGCTTTCACTTCCAAACCCGTCACACAGGTTGGCCAGGACCATCTGACTCGTTTACGCAATTCAGTTCTCAAGGCCCCCACCCCCTTTTGGCAGCATTCACTTTACCTTTTACATGGGGAAAACGCCAACACCCTGTGTGCGGAGATCACGACCCTTTTACTCAAAGACGCGATAGAGCCTGTCCCTCCAGCCAAGATGAAGAAGCGTTTCTACAGCCCTTACTTCATCGTACCCAAGAAAGGTGGCGGCTTACGACCGATCTTGGACTTGCAAGTTTTCAAATGGGCCTTGCCCAAACTCCCATTCAGAATGCTCATGCAAAGACACATTCTAACTTGCATCCAGCATCAAGGCCAGGCGTATCAGTACAAGATCCTCCCCTTCGCATGTCCCTATCCCCTCACGTCTTCACGAAGGTTGCAGAGGCAGCTCTCACCCTGCTAAAGGAAGTGGGCATCCGCATACTCAACTACCTTGATGACTGGCTCATCCTGGCCCAGTCTTGAGAGTTACTGTGCACCCACAGGGACCAGGTGCTCAGGCATCTCAGACGTCTAGGGCTTCAGGTCAAAAAGAGCAAACTCGCCACGGTTCAGAACATCTCTTTTCTCGGCATGGAGTTAGACTCATTCTTAATGACAGCGCGCCTCACCAACGAGCACGCACAGTCAGTGCTGAAATGCCTCACCTTGTTCAAGAGAGGCACGGCGGTTCCTCTAAGACAATTACAGAGGCTCCTGGGGCATATGTCATCCTCTGCGGTGGTCGTATAAATCTTGGACTTGGTTCTCGGATCTCATGCTCCTCGCGACAGCCCCTCCCTGGCGAATTCCCCTGAGGGAAGACCTTCTTTATCAGGGACGGGCACCCTCTGGCATCCGCGCCTCCACGTCTGGCCCCTGGATGGGATAAGGAAGATCTAATTGGCCTACCACCTGCCATTGTAGACACACTCAACCAAGCCGGAGCTCTCTGTACCACCAGGCAACTTTATGCCCTAAAGTGGCGCTTGTTCACAAATAGGTGTTCTTCCCGGTACGAAGACCTGTGGAGGTTAAACCTTCCCCGGCCAAGCCTTTTCCCCTCCTGGGATCTCTCAGTGGTCCTCTCAGGCCTTCAGAGACCCCCCTTCAAGCCGCTAGAATAAGTCGAGCTCAAAGCCCTCTCCTTGAAGAAGTCTCGCGCTTGCTTCCATAAAGAGGGTTGGGGACCTGCAAGCATTCTCTGTCAGCAACACCTGCCTGCAGTTTGGTCCGGCAGACACTCATGTAATCCTAAGACCGCGACCAGGCTATGTGCCCAAGGTTCATACAACCCCTTTCAGGGACCAAGTAGTGAACCTGCAAGCACTGCCCCGGGAGGAGGCAGACCCAGCCTTTTTGTTGCTGTGTCCAGTGCATGCTTTGCTTACTTATGTGGACCGCACGCAGAGCTTTAGATGTTCTGAGCAGCTCTTTTTCTGCTTTGGTGGACAGTGGAAAGGGAATGCTGTCTCCAAACAGAGGCTTTCCCACTGGGTTGTTGATTCCATAGAATTGGCCTACCACACCCGCAACCTTATCGGTTCGAGCACACGCGATAGAAGTGTGGCATCCTCGTGGGTACTGTCCAATGGCACCTCCCTAGCAGACATATGCAGTGCAGTGGGCTGGGCAACACCCAATACCTTTACGAGATTTTACAATCTCAGGGTTGAGTTGGTCTCATCACGTGTTTTCTCAGGTCTGAGCCGGTAGAACTCAGTAACGCGGAACAACTGACCAGGTGTACCGCACTTGGCGCCTTTCCCTTCCACTGAGGTGATCACATGCGCTCTTATCCCAGGAGACCCCACTAACTCGGCTCCCTGGATGACTCCTCCCTAGCCCTCTACTGCCCGAGGAATTCAGCGGAGGAATTCGACAACCAGACACACTACGGGTACTGAAACTACTCTGTACTGGAATAGTTTCTCCACAGGATGGGCCCCTGTGTGGATTAATCCCCCTGTGTGTATTTTCCACGTTATGATCCCCCTATGGGCAGACCCGTGTCTCCCTTGGGCAGTCCCTGCTGCCCCCCAGTTGCCATGTTGTAGCCACTATTCCCTCGCAGCAGGTAAGATCTACCATTCCCACATGTGGCCTGAAAACCCATGTGACGTATATCGCCACTCTTTACCTCCCCCCAGCCTGAGCAGGTGGTGGTCTCTGCGAGGTCTTTTCCCCATTAAATAATAGGAGTTGGAAAAGAAAGCCTTCCCTGATGCATGTGATAGCGTTAAGATGGCCCCAGTCGCTTTGACTCTATGCGAGAAACATAGAGAGAGAAAAGGCGCGGCTAGCGCGGCCTGCTTCCATGCTTGGCACGTCACCTTGTTCCCCACTTCGGGGTTCTGGGAACCTAAAAGGTTTATGATGATTTTATGGGCTGTTGGGGAAGGGTACGTGCAGTCTTAGTTTGTACATCTCCTTGGCTACTGGCATGTTTGTGTAATGTCATGCACCTGCATCTCAGCAAAATTGGAGTTGAGGATTTTCGCATGAGTTTCCAAGTTGGAAGTCTGACTTCAGTCGTTTGGAAGTTGGAAATTCTGACTTTTGCGAGTTGAATGGAACGCAACATTAGACTGGGTGAGCTATTGGATAATGTTAACCTATGGCCTTTTAGACATTAGCTATTAGCTATTTAGACATTGTTTTAGCAAACTCACATTTAGGTCTTGCTCCATTCTGGTATTTACAGGTAAAGATCAAGTTTCACCATTCTTTTTTTATTTTTTATATCACTTGAATATTTAAAGTATTTCCCTCGGAAATACGTCACATTACGGAAGTAGATTGGGTTGTGATTTAATGTTGATTTAAGCCTGTGCAGTCACATCGGATTAATTGCTTTTGTTCCACAGAATGACACCTGTGCTCTACTACATGCTGCTAGAGTAATGCTGACAAAGCTACATCCGTCTCATTCCATCAACCACATAATTTGATGTTCATACCCCTGTGTTAAGTACACTGTCACCCCTGCTCACTCCTTACCATCAGCATATATTTTCTTAGTATGTGGATCAGTGTGTAGAGGGAAGTGCAATTGGAAATTAATGCTTTTTTAAGATGCTGAAATTAAATTTAATAATATGTAATTTAGTTAATATATTTGAATTGCAGCATACAAGAAAAGTATTTTTATATTATTCTGTTTTACTCTACTTTAGCTATACACATAAGATTGAGGATGAACTCTAATCTAACCCATATTCTATAATGGAATTACTGGCTGACATTTTGAAGTGACCCATTTTTTTGATTTTGATATAATCCCAATAACTAACAAACTCCAGCACATTTTCTTAGTGTAAAGATAACAGAACACATAAGATTGTACATACAACATTAATGTTGGTTTCATTGTTTTAGAGGTTACAAATTACGCATTAAAGCAACAATGTAAAAAAATACATATTTTTTAAGGTCTCTCTCCTGTTTTTGAGACAAACACATTCCTTTTTCCTTGACTTTAAAAAAAAAAATGGAATGATAGTTAAGACATGCTGGCAAAATTAATGTTAAAGGAATGAAGTCTTTCTTCCCTCTCACTTTCGGCACAACTTTGTTCTGTAATGATGGTAATGGCTTCAATGCTTCCTACTCAAAGACCTCTTGCTTCACTGTCTGCCTTTCAAAGGTAAAAAGCTTTTAAGGTATAACGGAGACGCAAATGTTACTTCCCAGTGCTGGTGAATTAGCTATGCCTCATCACCTTTAACAACTCATTGGGGAAAAAACGTCCTCAACAGACTGTAATAGTCAATTCTTTGTGAATACTTCCGTTTATGATCACAAGTGCATAATCAAGGCAGTGGCCACTTTTGTAATAGGAACTGTCAACTACAGTAGCTTGAGGTTGTGCTGCATTATTCACTCACTAAATGCAGTGTTGTATGAAGTATCCATTTGTCATACTTGACTCTAGTAAAAGTTAAAGTAGCTCATGAGAAAATGACTTAAGTAAAAGTATTAAAATAACTGATATTAAATGTACTTAAGTATCCCATAAATTAAGGAACAGTTCATTAAACCCATGGCAACTTATTTGATTGGTGGTGCTCATCATTTACTCACCCTCATGGCATCCCAGATGTGTATGACTTTCTTTCATCTGCAGAACACAAAGATTTTTAGAATAATATTTCAGCTCTATAGATCAATAAATTAATAAATTCAAGTGAATGGTGGCCAGACATTTCAAACTACAAAAGCACATTAAAGGAGCATTAAGTTAACCATACTACTACAGTGGTTAAATCCATGTCCTCTGAAGCGATTCAGTTGGTTTTGGGTGAAAAGCATCCAAATTGTCACAAATTTTCATCTTGCCATTGCCATCTCTAGGATGATTTCAAGCTTTATTTCACTTTCTAGTGCTTGACGCATGTGCAGATTCCTAGATGGATCCATAGGAAGTGTAATCAAGCTTGAAATCCTGATTGCCAAGGAGACTGATTTATAATATTTATAGTCAAAATATTATTTATATTTTGTTCTATTCTCACCCAAAACAAATTGGATCCATTCAGAAGACATTTGTGAAACCACTGGAGTCTTATGGATTACTCTTATGCTGCATTTATGTGCTTTTTGAGCTTCAAATGTCTGGCCACCATTCACTTACATTGAATTGACCTACATAACATCAATATTCTTCTGAAAATCTTTTTTGTTTGTGATCTGCAGAAAAAAAAATTAAAGTCTTTCACATCTTGAATCAGACAATTTTAATTTTTAAACTATCCCTTTAATGGCACATTCAAGTCACATCAGAATGATCATATTTATGGGATGAGTGTAAATGAAAAACCTCAGTCCATAAAAATTGGAACACTGAAGGAGGGAGTTGACTCATATTATTGACCAGAACAGAGACTTGTGGAGGTGCATGGGCTCTTTTCATTTGGGCCAATAAGCCACCAACCAGAACACCCTGGCAACTGAATAGCAATGTGCTGAAAAACGGTTAAAACAACTTAGCAACAGCATTGCAACAACCTGACAACCACCTAGAACACCGTCAACTTCAGAGCAATGTTCAAAAAACACAGAAAACAACTTAGCAACAGCATAGTAACAACCTGGCAACCACATACTGTAACAATGAGCCAAAACACAAAGCAGAGATTACCTTGACAACTGCATAGCTATGATAGCTAGCCCTAGCAACCATCCAGAAAATGTCTCGGTTATGTATATAACCTTGGTTCTCTGAGACGAAGGGAACGAGACATTGTGTTTATTTACACATATGTGGAGTTCACGACCTAGTTGAAATCTCTCTACAATAACACCAATATTCTTATATTGGCTATGGTATTTGAGCCCCACTTGTTTTAGTGTGAAACTGTATGTTATAAAAACAGGTGCATAAACACATTTCCTCAGAATTTCTGACTGAGAACAAGGAGCGCATCGCTCGTACCTCAAGAACTCTGAGACTTGTAGTACAGCTAAAGTTTGCAATGTCTCGTTCCCTTCGTCTCAGGGAACCGAGGTTACGTATGTAACAGACATTCCCTTACGACTCAGTACACTTGACATTGCGTATATTAACACATATGAGGAATAGAATCCCATCATGCTGCACTACACGAAATAACCTCCCAGAAAGGGTATGTTACCGACAAGAATATGCCGCAGTGAGTGACCCTCGTGTTGGGCCAGGAGGGGAGAAGTCAGGATGAATATATTAACTATAGTCATATAGTATGAATTAACTCCTTCACAAACCCAGTAAGGAAGGAAGTTTATTTATAATGTTAGTGCTTGTGACTTTACAGTGGTAAATTACAATGGACTTTACAATGGTAAATTACAACGGCCTAATGCAGCCGATTGTGTAAAAGATAGGGAGCTCGTCCTAAAAGGGAGGAGCATAAGTATATATATTTGGCCAATGGATAGTAAGCGCTCTAAACAGAAATTCCTTTTGTGTGTCCTCAATAGCATACAAACAGCTGATCAGACATTCTGAACTGGCGTGTATGTTCAACGTATTCATGTAGTGCCCACACAGGGCATAACAGATGCAATTATTGTTCCTCATCCGAATTAATGGAGGAGGGAAGAAGGCCTGAAGGAGAAACACCTGCACTCTTCAGGGCGTGATTAGGACCTTAGGCACATAGCCTTTTCTGGGTTTGAAAGTGGCTCTTGAAAGACCCAAACTCCATACATAAATTGTCGATTGATAATGCATGTAAGTCAATGACCCGTTTTACTTAGTCCAGAGCCAACAGAAGTGTTGACTGTACAGACACATGATGGTGTTACCCCATGTGACTAAATGCTCCCTAGCAACTGTCCAATTTGGTTACTTAGGAGACCTGGCTGGAGTCACTTAGCACACCCTGGATTCAAACTTACGACTCCAGGGGTGGTAGTCTCACTGAGCTACCCAGGCCCCCAACCACATACACTTTGAGTGCTGATGGGGTGAGTCCTGTGTCTAATCGCTCTTGAAGAAATATGAGAATTTCATATATGGGGCAGTTTACTGGGTCTGTGCCATGAGAGAGACCAATCAGTGAACACCTTCCATTTTAGCGCATAGATGCATCTCATGGACAGCGCTCTGGCCTGTAAATTGGTGTTCATGAATGAAAGTTTCAGTTGTGGCACATTTAGCACACTCCGTTCAGGGGCCACACATGCAGGTTCCACATCTGGGGCTGGGTATGCCAGATTGTGTCTTGTGCCTGTGAGAGGAGATCCCTCCTCAGCAGTATTTCCCATGGTGAGCTGTACAGCATCTCTATAATTTCTGTAAACCATGGCTGGTTAGACCATTTCAGCGCAACTATTAGAATCGTTTCCTTGTCCTCTCAGCTTTACATATGACAGAGCGAATCAGGCATATTTGCATTTCGCCGGCCATTTGTGTGCCATTGCGCTCACTCCCAGTGGGGCTTGGGACTTTGAGTACCAGAGGGGACAGTGGGTATTTTCCACTGAGGCAAATAGACAGATTTCTGCTTTGTTGAATATTTCCCAAATCCTCAAAACAGTTTGAGAATTAAGTCTCCTGAATTCTGCCTTGGCAGTTTATATATGCCACAACTGTCATGTTGTCTGAGTGATCCAGGACATGACAGTTCGCTATTTCTGACTGAAAAGCCCATAAGGCTAGAAATATAGCCGAAAGCTCTAGGCGCTGTATGACAACTTGCTCCAGAGCAACACCTCACTGGTAAAACGCTGGAGCTGTCCATGGTGCTAAAGCAGCTATACAGTGGCAGGATATAGTGATGTGCATGCGCCCTTAGTGCCAAGCACGTCGTGGCCAGCATTGAAGAGGTCTCATGTGTAAGAGACCTAGTGGAATGACAGTAGGTGCCGCTGCTATAAATCCTAATGCTCTCTGAAACAGCTTCAGTGGAACTGTTCTCCCCAGTTTGAACTAAGACAGACACTGTAGGCCTGAACGTTCTCACTCATGAGGTGCTTCTGTTTCAGAAGGCCAGAGCTCGTCTCGCTCATAGCATATCAGAAAACATGCGCTTGGTAGAGATTGAGGGTCTTGCGGGGCTTGTACCGCAAGGAGGACCACCTCAAAGTCATCCTGCTTGACCTTGCGGCCCTGCCGTACTTCCTTGTGTGAATCCTCGAGTATCACAGAAGAGGCAGGTGGGAGGGCGCGTGAGGCTGAACCATCCCTCAGAATGAGAGTGATTTGCAACCGAAATGTCTTGAGACTCTCTGAGACAGTCTGTCTCCAAGAACGCATGGCCCAGACAGTAAATGCAGCTCTCATGCTGATCTGATTGCGGGATGTGTCTCTCGCACAAGGAACACTTACGGAACGGCATATTTAAAAAGACACGAACACGTGACTCTTTTAGATATATAAATATAAAAAAATATCTATTTACATTTATATCACACAAAATACAAGACACAATAAACAATTGCTTTGTAAGGATACACAAACCCTGACAAAGCACTGCGGGGAACCAGAATGCTGAGGCATATTTACCAGCGAAGTATCAAGCGGTGAGGCGGTATGATGTTCCCCAGAGCACTGCAGGGGAGCAGAAAGTCTTCCCATGAAGATTCCGCCGCTGACTTGTGTCTCTCGATGGCGAAGGTAGAGGGCTTCTAGACAAGAGATCATCGCTGTCTTGAAGGAAGAAATTCTAAGGAAATTCTAGCAGACATTTTCATGCCAAAACAGGCAGGACTCAAACACCATAGACAATATTAGAATATTGCCATTATTGTAGAGAGGTTTCAACTAGGTTGTGTAAGAAGGCTCTCCCACATTTGTGTAAATAAACGCAATGTCAAGTATACTGAGTCGTAAGGGAACCCTAGTTACCACATACTGTAGCATAAATGGGCTACAAAGCAAATATAACACTTTAGCAACCGCCAGAAAATACGTTTTGCTTAGGCAAAGACCATTCACATCTTCATAAAATATAAAAAATAAATATTATTGGACATTTTCATAAGTGCTGGTAACTATTCTTAAACATCGCACCTTGTTTAAATATAAATTGTAAACGCAAGTGGTTTCACTTTTATATGAACAGGTCTCCTGGAAAGGCGGATTCGCACAATTTGTCTGTCCCCATGAGGAAAACAGCATATAAATCATACTAAATTATTTTCTTTGAAAATGTAAAAATGCTGAAAGTTTTCTGTGAGGGTTAGGTTTAGGGTAGGGTAGGGTTAGGGGATATAACTATATTATTTAACAGATTTCATAATGTTTAAGCCTAAAATTAATTAATCAAATTAATTAGTAAAAAAAAAATATATATTTATTGTCTTCCCCAGTGGAGACAGATGACGGAACACGTAATCTGGCATGCGCTTCTCTTGTGATTTTTATTCAGATTCGTGATTCACAAAACGAATCATTAAGACTGCTTTTGAATCTTTTTGTTCAGTTCAAAGGAATTAAATTTAAAAGATTTGACTCAAATTATTCTTTCAATGAATCACACATCACTATCTCCGATCTGCATTCATTTTTGTACGTACAGCTGTTATTTTTTGCTGTGTTCAGTCGCAAAAGTAACGAAAAGGGTCTGGAACAATGTATCTATAATTTATAAGTATCAATTTTCTCTTCAAAATGTAGTGAAGTGAAAGTAAATGTCCAAAGAAATAGTTATACTCCGGTAAAGTACAAATGTTAAAAAACTGCACTTAAGTACAGAAATGAAGTATTTGTACTTTGTTACTATACACCTCTGACTAAATTTTTAATACACTTGTACTCGATGTCATCAAATTGCTACACATAATGTTCTTGTTAGGGATGCAGACGAGGGCAGACAAGAAGTGGGATCTAAATGCGGTTTATTGAACAAAAGTGAAAATAAGACAAAACTGGAACAAATGAAACATCCACGAGGGGAAACTGAAACTAAAACAGGGAGACATCAAAGGAACACGGAACGGATAAACATGGCAGGATAAATATGACAAGACAGGCAGCAGAGCGAACATCAGGACAGGGGAAACATCAAAACAGTCAGAACATCAACATTCACAAACAACGACCGACAGAGACTGAACAAACAACCAGGGTTTAAATACAGAAAGGAACAAACAAGGGAATGAGGGACACCTGGGGAAACAATCAGGGAAGGAGGAACAATCAGGGGAAAACCAATCATAAAAAGAAACTACAAAGGACTACAAAAACCAAACAGGAAACAGGAACTAAACTAAACTTCAACATAAAAGCACAAAAACAAAAAGACAACAGTGAACATGACAGTTCTAAATATTGGATACTTTTGGTTATTTATTTTCACATACAATCCAGTAGCCAGGGTGGGCAATTACATTTTTTTGAGACGTGGATAGTGAATGGCATTTTTTAACCAGACATACGTATTTTTAACAAATACATAAAATGCATAAAATACCTACTGTAAACTATCCTCTAATATCACATTTTGGATCTCTTTTAGGTCTCTGTTGACTTCCCAATTACACTATTGTTTTTAAAATTCAATTTGATCAAATAATGAATCAGAAACATGCATCATCAACATTAATTTTATTTCCTCTTTAAAATATAATCATACATTCTACTTCAAGCATGTGTCTTTGTATCTATGTAAACAACAATTTTTGTCAAATCTGAGACGTCTTAAAGGTTGCCCGCCACAGTTGCTGGCAAATAAGCCAAACTACCTGCCATTGCACAAAAAGTGCCTGCATTTGGCTGTTGGTGAGTGTTAATTTCACACCCTCAATGTACTGGCACTAGTGTACTCATTAGCATCAATATCATCAGGATCAATTAATTTGATTACTAGCACTGCCTTGTCAAGTTCTCTGATAAGAGAGTGTAAGTTAAGTTGATTCAGATGACTTTTTGAGAAGATGTTTGAGTGCTAAAAGATGAAAATGCCAAAAAACAAATAAACAAACAGAAAAAAAACTATTCTAGACAGCCAGGAGTTTCAAAAAGCTGAATCTGCACTTTTCCTGCTAACTCAGATTTTCAGGTATTTTACTGAAATATTATCTTAAAGCAGGGCGGCACGGTGGTGCAGCGGTTAGCACTGTCGCCTCACAGCAAGAAGGTCGTGGGTTCAAACCCTGGTTGCCCCGGCCTTTCTGTGTGGAGTTTGCATGTTCTCCCCATGTCTGCGTGGGTTCTCTCCGGGTACTCCGGCTTCCTCCCACCATCCAAAAAGACATGCAGGCTAGGTTAATTGGTGTCTCCAAAAAATTGCCCTAGATGTGGATGTGGATGTGGATGTGGAGGTGAGTGTGAGTGTATGTCTGTCTATGTGTGTCCCCCATGTGTCTATGTGTCTGTCTATGTGGGGACACCCTGTCCAGCGTGTCCCCCGCCAATGTTCGCCCAATGTTAGCTGGGATAGGCTCCAGCCCCCCGCGACCCTGTACACAGGATAAGCGGTTGACGATGGATGGATGGATGGATTATCTTAAAGCATGGATTTAAGATAATCTACATTACAAAATCTTAGACAGCTGATTTTCTAAGACATGGAGAATCCACAGATTACCTCTGAAGGAAAAGTCAAAGAGCAGCAATGAGTGCCAGTACTGTACACAAAAAGCACAAGATGATTGAACCTCTAGTGACTAGACATACTGCTATAAGGGCTGATTCTTTTAGGTCCAGCATGCCCAAAATTACACAGACCTGTAGTTTATCCTGTTTCCACCTACTCAATAATCTACCTACTGTAGACATACTAAGAAAAGAAAATAAAAACATTAAAAACCTAAACACAATCCTAAGCAATACTCATTTTTTACTACGTACATTCAGTATATTGTAGCATCAGACCACCACTTCTGTGTATACACTGTGAATAGGGGCAGTTGTTACCTTGAAGGCGAAGTTAATCTAAAAATTGATATTATTTCATTATTTACTCACCGTAATGTCGCTCTAAATCTGTATGACTTTCTTTAATTGACTGTAAAAATATTTTGTCAGGTAACCAAAAAACCTGCTTCATGCGTTTTTCCAGGAAACAAATACTATTAATATGACTGAAGCAATCTAAATACATTAGGTTACACCAACCTCATTATTTTTCTTGTTTTATGACCAAATATCATGACATTAAATGTGTACTGTGGTCGGCAAACTTTAGATTTAGCCATTATATTTGATTTTCATCAAATATTTGATTTGAGCTCTCAAATCAATCAAAACAATCGTAGGGCTTCAAAAAATAAATCTGAACATTCTGAACCAGTCAAATCAAATAATTTTACTGTTATTTCATGGTGGGTTTTTTGTGTGTATGTATGTGTGTGTGTGTGTGTGTGTGTGTGTGTGTGTGTGTGAGCATGTATTTATCACTTTGTTGGGACCAAATGTCCCCATAAGGATCGTAAAACATGACATTTTTGATGTTGTGGGGACAATTTGTCTGTCCCCATGAGGAAAACAGCATATAAATTATACTAAATTATGTTTTTTGAAAATGTAAAAATGCTGAACGTTTTCTGTGAGGGTTAGGTTTAGGGATAGGGTTAGGTTTAGGGGATATAACATAAAGTTTGCACAGTATAAAAACCATTATGTCTATGGAAAGTCACCATAAAACATGGAAACCCAACGTGTGTGTGTGTGTGTGTGTGTGGGCATGTTTATGTGGTTTACGAGGACAATTTTTTAGGTTACAAACTGGTAATTACAAGGGTATTATGCTATAAATGTGGTTTATGAGGACATTTTTAGTGTCACCATAATTTAAATATCTTAAAAAACTTTAAACAATGTTTTATTGAAAATGTAAAAATGCAGAAAGTTTTGAGTGTTAGGTTTAGGGGTTGTGTTAGGTATAGGGGATAGAATCTATAGTTTGTACACTATAAAAATCATTATGTTTATGGAAAGTCCTCATAATGACAGGTAGACCAACATGTGTGTATGTGCGTGTGCGTGTGCGTGTGCATGTGTGTGTGTGTGTGTGTGTGGTTTACCTTTATTATGCAAAGATAAAAAATGTTTAATCCTTTTTACAATTTCTCCTTTTAGGGGCCCTTTGCTTAAGAATGAATTTGACAATTTGTTTTTTTAAATACAGTAGATATATTTCAAAAGTAATTACAAAACCTTTCAAAAAAGATATATTGTACCCCATTTGCAGAAGACAATTTCCTCAAACAGAGCTATTGTATTTAAATTCTGAAGCCACCTAGTTTACAATCACAACTGCATAACGCAACCTGGGGCAAACCTCACTTATTTTAATTAACACATTAATGCATTATTTATGGTTGTTCAATAATACATACATTTTTTGGTTTCAGCTAACATGATGTTCCCAGTTCCCATCAGGCATTTTCTTGACACTTGCCAATCTAACACAATAAACCATGGAATGGCAAGCAGAATTCATCCTTATGTTGGTATACCAAGAGGGACGGGAGCTCTTCCACACTGTAATTGGTCTGTGCCATGGATGTTAATGTCATTATATACTGAAGTAGATGAAGATGTGTGCCATCTTAATTATATAGAGTCATGTCACTGTTAATATAATCCAATCTCAGTGGACGGAGCTCATCTGCAGCATGGTGTTATGATTATATTAAAATATTGTATATTAATGCACCTGCATATGTGAATATGAATTAGACTATTTGTTTAGTAACTAATTAGAGGTCAATTTATTGAGAAATAATCATAATTTGATCATGGGCGTAGTTGTGTGTGAAAGGGGTAAAAGCCTAAATTAAAATAATGCTGACAGTTTCAAGTCTGTAATGCATTACATGTAATATAGATTTGAATACAATATGCATTTATCTTTTATTAATTCATGGAGAGGTAAAGGCACAACCTGTGCAAATCCTTGTATAGTGGGCAATGCAATAATCGATACAAAGCTGCACATTCAGAGGTGTTTCAAACAATCATTTCATTTTATCAGTGTTTCGGAGACTCAAATGCATTTCATGAACAGCAATGTTGGATCATTGTTCAAGGCACTGGCTAAGAGTATTGTTATGAATATGAACAGTAGAAACAGAACCAGTGCATTGATTTACCTTGTTTTACAGGGTAAAATGTAGGTGTTTCATCAAAGTCTAAAGGGGTATTGGAACTGTGTGACATCATCCTAATCAACCATCATGTCAACTAACTGATGGCATTCAATGTGTTTTAATATTTAACAAGTCTTAGGGTCTAAAACGTGACACGAATTTTTATTTTTTATTTTTATGTGTGCTTCATATTGTGCTATACAAAAATACACAAAACAATGCAATTCATACAAAAATAACTTGAACCCAACTTGAAAAATATGTTAGACTTTTTTGTAATATTTAAGTTTTGTACACTCAGGTGTATTCATAGTGCAAAGAAACTCTACTTTAAGGTTACATATGACATTTTAAGATTCATTCAATGTAATTTTCATAAAAAATATGAAATCAACATGAATACTTACATTTGTATGAGCTTAGAATTGTGTTTAAAAGATTTCTCCTTTTTTTTTTTTTTTATCATATCTGACATCCTTATTATTGTTTAAATCTTGATTTCTGATCATGATAAACTGTCCCAGAGACTTTTGCTTAGAAAGCTTAACTAAATAGACTAAAGGTTTTGAAATAATATAATAGATTACATAGGCTGTATACTATTAATATAGATGTAATTGTTTTAATTTATATAAGTTATATTAGGCTAATGTTACACATATATTTACCAACCGGGGGGGCTAAGAAAATGGTACAGTCTTCGCAGGGGTTCGAGTTTATCCACGCATTTGCTCTGCTCCTCTGACTAGTGTGACGACCTACCGGGAGAGCGCGGTGATGTTGTTAAGAAAGTAATCAAGATCCCCGTTTTTTCCCTTCTGCTGACACTAGAGTCTCTTCATTTGTAAGCAGGGCTGCCAGAAACACGTTTTTTCAGTTGCCAGCGTTATAACCAACAGGACGGACTGTGCGTAAATCAGCCGGCGCGGCTCGGATTCACTGTGCGCTCTGCTGGCTCTGTTACTGTTTGGGGCTCATTGAGAGAGAAGAGACAATACGTTGGGATATATATGTTTGGAATTTTGCTTTTTGTCAGTTTCTCCAATGAAAAAGAAAATATGCGACAAAGCTTCGCCTTATTCATTACCGCTTTGCTTGGGTTGTGCTCATGTTCAAGTTTCCCAAGTAATATCAACATAGGTAAGTAGGCTACTCGTGTGGTTATCGTTCATAACCATACATTGACAACGACTTCAACTTTCCGTCCTACAGGATGAGGTACAATTTGTCGTCTTTCAACATGTCCATTCTGCTCATTATTTTTCGTAAATCACTTTTTTTTTAATCTCGACAGGAGGCTTGTTTCCAACCGACTCCCACGAATATGACGTGTTCCGTTTCGCGCTCTCTCAACACAATGCTGTTCCTAAACTGGTACCTCAAGTGGACATGGTGGACACTGGGAGCAGTTTTGCCATGACATATGCCTGTAAGTTCTATATGAATTTGTATGTCAGATGTCTGTTTCATTCGCTCTGTAAACCACTGCAGTGCGCATCCGACCTGTTCCCAAGAAGCTTGTTGCTTTACTAAATTTCAGCACGACTCTGCACAGATTATATGTAATCTCAGGCATTTAAAGAGATAAAATAACCGCAGACATTTAGCATATTAGATTATTTTAAACGTGTTTTCACTTATAGTTAGTCCAGCTGGATTTCTATAAAGAATAATGATGATGATTATTATTGTCAAGTGGTATGGTGAAAAAATATTTTATAAATATATATATTAATTAATATATAAAAAGGTACTTCTGACTTTATAGAGCGCAATTGCGACTATATTTCTGGTAATTACTAAATAAATAAAAAAGTGTGAGACATAAAGTCGCAATAACAAGATATACAGTAAAGTCACAATTACGAGAAAGTGACAATAGCAATATATTAACTTCATAACTTGATAGACTCGATGTTGCGACTTTGTTGTAATTGCGACTTTATGTTTTGAAGTTGCGAGTTTACATATAAAGCAAGGTTAAAGATATAAAGTAGCAACTCACTCAAATAAAGACGCACTGTAGCTACATCTCGCAAATGCCAGAAATATTGTCGCAAACGGAGATAAACAGTCGCAATCACAACAAATATAGTTGCAGTTGTGCAGTGTAAAGTGCGACTTTTGTGAGAAAGTGAGAAATTATTTCTTGTAATTGCGATATCTCGCAATTCAGACTTGTGCAAGATATAAAATCGCAATTACAAGAGATCATTTCTCACTTTACACCACACAATTGCGACAGATTTCTTTTCTTTTATTCTCAAAATTGCAATTGTAGGCCTATTTCTACCAGAAAGATACTAGAATAGATGAATAAATTAAAATAATATTGAATATAGGAATAGAATAGTTTCCTTTGGCATAAGCCCCGTTCTCCAGTTCAGTGCTCAGATTCTCGCTCAAACCATCAGATCCTGCCGGAAGAGGATAATGGCAGGGGAGATGAACTTACCCCTAGAGCAGTAAGGGACCTAAACTGGTGGTGATGGGGTGGATGGGAGGTGACAACAACGTGCATAATGAGCAATGAAAGACAGCTGCAGAGTTTATAAAGCAGATGCTGGATATTGAATTGAATGAATGGTGAAATGCTTCTATGAGTCTTCCTGTCAGAACACTCCACTTCCATTTCTTGCAGTTACGACTTTATTTCACATAATTGCTAGTGCTATTGCTATCTCACAATTTAAGTCGCAATGGTGAGATATACATTCACACTTACGTGAAATAAAGTAAGCATTTCGAGAAATAAAGTCACAATTGTGAGATTTTAAATCAGAATTACTTTTTTATTCCATGGTGGGAACATAGCACCATACTGGTGGATACTAAACAGCTGGCAAATTGTCTTGGAACACCTGAGGTTGTTTAAAGAAATGTTCCAGGCTCAATAAAGCTAAGCTCAATAAACAGCTTTTGTGGCATAATGTTGATTAGGCCTACCACAAAATGTAATTTAGACTAAGAAAATCATGATCACAGAAATGCACTTAAAATTGAACTGAATCCATAAACATTAAAATACCAACTGTTTCAAAAGTATAGCCAAAAGTCATAGCCTAAACATGTATACAGGTTTATGTTATTTTGTGTGATACAATCAGGGATATACAGGCATTACAGTGTTTACTAGATTACAAGGTTTACTACCGTTATGCTATCATGACACTGTTGTTGTAAAATTGGATATAACTTTTCACAGATAAGATTAGTAAGCCATTTTATAACACTAAAATCATAATAACACAGATAATGTTTACATCTTGTTGCTTTTCTTTTGAAACTGTATGCTTATGAACTTGCATTTGTAAGTGCCTCAATGTAACTCTTTTTTATAAAGAAGGGATGAGTCCAAATAATATTTTGTGATAATAATCAACATTATGCCAAAAATGTTGTAGATTCAGCTTAGCTTGTATTAAACCTGGAACATTCCTTAAGCAGACTATGGTGAGACACTGAATAGGTGTGCTAGTGAGAAGACAGTTTGGTCAGAAACTTTGCAAAGAATGCAAAAGTAGGTGGGAATGCTTCGAAAAAGCATTGCAAGTGCATGGCCCTGTTGAACATACAGTATGTGTGCTCTTGCATTGCTGTGGTGATAACAAACATTAGTAGGGGTATTAGAGCTACCTGTTGTGTCTTATGAAGAGTGTATATATATATCGGGCAAATATGACACACACTCCAACCAGCGTGACTTCTCTTTTACTTCTCATGCATCTCTCAACACCGGAACACAATAGGGGGAACAACATAAGTACCAAGTGCCTCATGGGAAATGTAGTCACAATCATTACACAAAATACAACATCCCCTTCCCCCCTTACTCTTTTAGGTCTAACACAAAGATAACCCATTTACAGAAATTGCAAAATAAGTCAGTAATTATTGAAATTCAACTTCTCTTAACATTTATATATATACATTATATATAAATATACATGCATATACAAAAAGGCATATATACACAAGGTATATGAACACAACTACTTCCCTGGGAGTGAGGGTAGACTACCTCAAACCCTAGCTGACCCTTTTGGGGATTATTCTGCCCCAACACAACAAGGGTAGCCCCTAACTAAGCATAATCCAAGAAACGCTGAGGAGGATGCCGCTCCCTAACTGGGTATCGGCGCCCTATTTGGTTTCCATTTTCAGGTAATGTCTGTTCCTTTACAGATGGATCATTTGCAAACTCGGTAGGCTCAGTGATTAGTACTTCAGGAGATATCGTACTGTTACTAAGTGAGTCAGTGACATCTGCAACTTCAGGAACATTTGAAAATGCATTGGCTCCCTTAAGCAACTGATCAGTGTGTCTCCTCCAAGAACAATTCTCAGCAGTTTTGACTTTATATGAGACTGGACCCGTCTGGGCCTCCACAGTAGCCGGAACCCATTTCGGACCACCACCATAGTTCCGGGCCAGCACTGGTGAGCCTATTGAAAATGTTCTGTCCTTGGCTCGCAGATTCCGTCGCTGTACCTGATTCTTTTGCTGTCGTAAGACATTTTCTTTGAGTGTTGCTGGTTTAAGCAACTCAAAGTTTGTCCTGAGCTCTCTATTGAACAACAAAGACGCTGGTGACACTTTGGTAGTTGCGTGCGGAGTACTGCGATAGCACAGCAAGAAGCTATGAAGGCGTTGATGAAACTTCCCCTGCCCGAGTGAAGCTTTCAGCACATGTTTCATGGTTTGAACGAACCTTTCTGCTAACCCATTGGTTGCAGGATGGTAAGGTGCTGACGTGATATGCTGCACTCCGTTTGCTTGTAGGAATGTGGCCATCTCATGAGATGTAAATTGAGGGCCATTATCAGAGACAAGTTGCACTGGAGATCCAAATCTACTGAATATTTCTCCCAATTTTTCACTTGTCTTTTCAGCTGAGGTAGATTTCATGATAGCCACCTCAGGCCACTTACTGTGTGCATCCACGACAACCAACAGCATTTTGTCCTCGACTGGGCCTGCAAAATCAACATGAATGCGATGCCATGGTTTTTCTGGATATTCCCATGGGTGCAGCGGTGCCAGTTGGGGTACATTACGTATACTCTGGCATGACGTACATGTTCTTGCCTTTTCTTCAATTTGGCCATCCACCCCTGGCCACCAGAAGTAACTCCTGGCAATTTCTTTCATCCTGACCATTCCACAGTGTCCCACATGCAGCTGCTTAAGCACGTGCTTGCGCAGAGCAGGGGGAATAATTACTCTCCTTCCCCACAGCAAACAGCCTGACTGCACGGAAAGTTCATGACGTCGAGAGATATATGGTTTTAGATCCTGGTCATTGCTCTCCCCTTTTCCTGTCATGACAATATCCATGACCTTTGACAGGACAGGGTCATTTCGTGTGCTCTTACGCACTTGCACAGCTGTTACTGGGGCCCTTTCTACTTGGCTGAAATAGAAAATTTCTGCAACTTGTGCCTCTTTCAACCTGTCAGCGAGAGGCAATCTAGACAGACCGTCCGCATTTCTGTGCAATTCCGACTTCCGATATTTGATATCATAGGTGTGAGCGGATAACAACAAAGCCCATCTTTGCATCCTACTAGCAGCCAGAGATGGAATGCCATGGTGTGGGCCAAAAATTGCAGTTAGTGGGCGATGATCGGTCAGCAATGTGAACTTCCTCCCAAAAATGTACTGATAAAACTTGCGAATTCCAAACACAATACTCAACGCCTCTCGCTCAATCTGAGCATAGTTGGCTTCTGCTTTACTCAGACTCCTGGAAGCAAATGCGATTGCCCTCTCTTGACCATTTGGCATGACGTGAGATAAAACAGCTCCCACACCATATGGAGAAGCGTCGCAGGCCAACTGGATGGGAAGAGCAGGGTCAAAATAAGTGAGAGCATTTGACCTTAAAAGTGTCTCTTTTGCTCTTTTGAATGCTTCTTGGCATTCAGAGGTCCACCTCCAATTTTTCTCATGACACAGCAATTTATGTAGGGGTTTCAGCAGCGTAGCAATGTTTGGAATGAACCGCCCATAATAATTTAGTAAACCGAGGAAAGACCTCAGCTGCCCTACATTTTCAGGCACTGGAGCATCCACAATGGCCTTAACTTTGGATGGAGATGTATGCAACCCAGAGGCATCAATGACATGGCCTAAGTACTCGACTGCAGACTGGAAAAATTCACATTTCTCCTTACGCACTCTCAATCCGTGATTCTTTCAGTCTCTCAAGTGTAGCATCCAGATGTTGCAAGTGCGACTCTTCATCAGTGCCAGTCACTAGAATGTCATCTAAGTAACACACCACTCCTGGAAGCCCCGCTAGAATCTGATCCATCGCTCGCTGAAAAACGGATGGAGCCGAGTAATTCCAAATGGTAACCGCTTATACCGAAATAGGCCCTTGTGGGTGTTAATGGTGAGAAGTTCTCTGGACTGTTCCTCAACATGCATCTGCAGATACGCTTGGTTGAGGTCGATTTTGCTGAATTTTTGCCCTCCTGTCAATCCAGCAAAAAGATCGTTAATATGAGGCAAGGGGTATTGCTCTGCTGACAACACTGGATTTACCGTGACTTTAAAATCCCCACAAATTCTTATGCCTCCATCTTTCTTTAAAACTGGAACAATGGGTGTTGCCCACTTACTCACACTGACTGGTTCCAGCACCCCCTCCTTCATTAGTTCAGCCAAACTTTCCTCTACCTTGGGTTTTAGCGCATATGGAAGGGGTCGGGCCTTTAAAAATTTTGGCTGGCTTCCCGGCTCCACAGCCAATTTCACCTTAATTTCCTCCATGCTACCCAACTCCTGTTTAAACACATCATTGTGTTTTTTTAGAATTTCTTCAAGGTTTAGTGTTTTTGGTGTCATCATATGTATGGCTGGCCAGTCCACCTTGAGTTGCTCCAGCCAAGAACGACCCATCAATGAAGGATAACCACCCAAGACCACATACAATGGCAGTTTTTTTGTTTGCCCATTCAGTTCAACGGTTACCTGAATGAGTCCTTTCATGGTTACCGCTTCCCCAGTGTAAGTCTTAAGAACCACATCAGGTGGTGTAAGTGGCAAGTGATTCAGTATTTCACTGTATACCGCATCTGACACAAGTGACACCGCAGCACCAGTGTCAATCTCCATTTTCACAGGCTGTCCTTCCAGCAGTGCGGTAACCTTATAAGCCTTGGTTCCACCTGCCACAGTGAGAATGTGTAAAGAAAATTCCTCATCAGATGTGTCAGTAGCCTCTTTGTTTTCCTGTCCAAGTGTACACACACGTTGCTTTTGCTTCTTTCTGTATTCTGGTTTTTGATGCGTTTTTTTCTTCATTTCCCTTTTATTTTTACATGCACGCTCAATGTGTCCTTTTTTCTTGCAGTTACGGCACTCAACATCTTTAAACCAGCACGAAACTGGTAAATGTCCTGTCTTACCACAGCGAAAACATTGACTTTTATATTCATTTTGTTTTCCAGCCTCCATCTTATGCACTTTACTGTTTGAGCTCAGTTGCTGTGCTTCCTTTGCAGCCATTTCCATAGACACACTCAGCTCAATTGCTCTTTGTAG
Organism: Xyrauchen texanus; assembly: GCF_025860055.1. Lineage (NCBI taxonomy): Eukaryota > Metazoa > Chordata > Actinopteri > Cypriniformes > Catostomidae > Xyrauchen > Xyrauchen texanus. Next base: position 21,606,771 of record NC_068309.1, on the reverse strand, counting down.
TGTCAGGTTACCCTCTGTTAACAATCTTTTTGTATGCCCTCACAGCGGAGTCCGCAAACTAATCGGTCTCGAAGTGTGTCATTTAGCACTTCACCAAATTCGCAGTATTCAGCTAATTTTTTAGCACTGCCACAAACATTGCTACGGTTTCTCCTTCCAGCTGATTCCGTCTGTGAAATCGAAATCGCTCCGCGATTACTAAGGGCTTTGGAGAGAAATGCGCTTTTAGAGTGCCCACTATTTGATCATATGTTTTCTCACCCGGTTTTTCTGGCTGCAGGAGGTTACGCAGTAACGTATATGTCTTTGGACCAATCACACTTAGAAAAGTGGGTACAACTTTATCTTCAGTAATAGCATTTGCAGCTACAAAGTACTCAAATCTTTCTGTATAAGAGCTCCACTGCTCACTACTTTCATCAAAGGGACCAATATTGCCAAAAACTGCTGTCATTTTTCCCCGTTATTTGTCGTTTTCATTAAATTCAGTTACCTTCCTGAATTGATGTTTTTTTTTCTCTTTTTTCTTTCCCTCTTCAGTCAAACGTGGATTAGCAGCAGGCTCGTATTATCCTCATTTCCAGCGATCTCGCCGTCAAGCGCTGTATTGCCGCATTTACACAACACACGCGGATTAACACGATCCTCGTCGCCAATTTGTTGTGTCTTATGAAGAGTGTATATATATCGGGCAAATATGACACACACTCCAACCAGCGTGACTTCTCTTTTACTTCTCATGCATCTCTCAACACCGGAACACAATAGGGGGAACAACATAAGTACCAAGTGCCTCATGGGAAATGTAGTCACAATCATTACACAAAATACAACACTACCTGTTAATGTCTATCCCATTAGACTGCATGTGCTATCATTATAATGTGTTATCAAACATACTTATGTTATAAACAAACTTTCTCAGCAAGATTCTTTTCAAACTGTAGCTCCGCAATGTCAGTAACTGACCTGAAAGAAAAAACTGACTGTAGAAGTTGACAGTTTATGCTAATGTCCAGTAGAGCGCCCCTGGTGTCAAAGTTTGAGAAGTGCAACACCTACATTGAATTGTGGTCTGACACATTTCATAAAGCAGTGACGCATGTAATTAATCTTGTGTAGCTAGAAGCGTTTGCATTCATGTGCTTCTATTTCAGGCATTATGATTGTTAGATGGCAGAGGCTGGATAGCAAAATATTGCACCCTTCAGTTATAAGTTCTCCATGAAAGAAAAGTTTAATTTTCTAAAGCTCCTCATAGAGTATACTTCGCGTTTGCTAAGATGGGAATATGAACCTTGTAGCAGTGTGCTCAATATGAGCGTGGCAGTATTGCTCGAATGGTACATTTCATCCTGCATTTGCAATGCATCACTGTTATACAGTATGTTCACAGTAAACAGAACTTCGTCTTCACAGCTTTTTTCAAAATTGATTTTCAAATGGAATATCAGAACAAGAAAGAACAAATGAAAAATTGCTAATCAATATTAATCTTCAAGAAATGCATGCACCTTTGATTTAATGTAGAAAAGAGTTGTCAGTTACAAAGATGAATACTGAGTAATATGCAATTCACTGGCCTCTCAGTGACAGTTCAAATATCCAGTCAATGTCTGTCATCATGGCATTGACTATTTGTCCTCAATCTTTCTAGTTTAATAAAACCCTATAATCACATTGCTTGTCACATCATTTGAATCTTCACACACACACAGTCAATAGGACACATGATTATTTTTTCTTTCATAGATTAATTATTTAAAAACAACTCTCTTGCTTTATCATAAGCCTTTATGTCAGTCTGTTCTGGCATTAGTCCCATCCGGCCCACTGGTCCTCCTTTCAGCACGTATCAGTCCTTTCATCACATTGACATGCAGTCAGGCCAAATGTCCACAGCATGTAAATCAGGCAGACTCCAAAGAGTCCCATTGAAACAGCTAACGTCAGAGAGAGATTGGGAACAAACAGCGTTTTTTTTGTCTTTCCTGTGGAACTCACACGTCTTCAACGGACCTCTGAAGTGCTTTTACCTCTGTGGTTGCCTTAAAGGGATAATTCACACCAAAATGAAAACTATGTCATCAGTTACTCACCTTCAAGTTGTTCCAAAAGGAAATGTTCACCATTCACTCAAAAAAGTTGTATTGTTTTGGAACAACATGGGGTGAGTAAATTATGACAGAATTAAATTTTGGGGTGACCTACCCCTTAAAAGACAATGAGTTACCTTACGTGATAGCTAGCTTTAATATCAACAGAAAATTGTTCTCTGTTGCCAGCGATAGCTCACAGTGTAACAACACCACACTAACATCAGCTGCATAGCCAATAGCAAGAACTTTCATCCCTTAGACACACTCAAAATAAGGCATTGTCAAATGTGAGACTCATATTTGGCTCTTGTGATACCGGTTCGTTTCAGTGCTTTATTGTTGATTATAGATGACAGGTGTCTAATTAGGTTGATCTGATTAGCCGCTAGGAACTGGACTTAGTTCAGAGGGAAAGATAGAGGCAGCTGAGTTTACAGAGTGTGGAAAGTGGTGATCTCAGGATATATGTGCCTGTGGGGCTACATGTTCCCTGACCTTCGCTGGGCCGGAATGATACAGTGATAAAAATGTACCTAACCAGGTATATTATCTTGCTAAGACTGAGACTACAGGAAGCTTAAGGCCATGACACACCAAGCCACCGCCATCGGCCAATGTCGGGCCGTCGTTGAGTGTCTGTTTTTGCAGTGTGTTCTGCACCACTGGTAATAGTCGGACCCCCGTCTGCGGCTTTTTGGCTGATTGAGCATGTTGAATCGGCAGCAGAGCCCTTCTGTGAGACAGATCAATCTGATTAGCTGTTCAGCTTGGCAAACCAGTGCATGAGAAGAAAAACGGAAGTGACGAAAGCAAGCAAACAATGAAGTCAAGAGGGCACACACACAGAATTCTCTTCTCATTTTTCATCTTCATCTCATCTGAGCATTTCTGTGAAAATGATAAGCAAGTGCTGCTTGGTTTATGGTTTGTATATCCGCAGTCCTAGCCCTTCCGGTTTCCCTTTTTGAATGACGAATACGGACTACTGCCACCTGCTGGTATGGAGAGTTATTTCTTCTCACGCAGGTGCAGAACCTACATGCAAGTTGGCCATTGGGTCTAGGCTTTGCAGTGTGTTCAAGATCAAATTTTTGGCCCAGATGCAGGTGATGTGAGGCAACACCAGAGTCAGCTTTTGTCACTTCTAGTTCTATGTCTATGTGATTTGGTGTGTCTGGGCTTAGAGGACACAGGGGACGAAATCTGATTCTTTTATGTGACAAAATGAGTCCTGTTGGCTGCAATCTCTGGAACAATCTAGGTATTTACTCTCAGGATGAGACATTGGGTCCTATACTGGATTAATCAATGAGCTGGATAAATCAATTAATGGATAAATCAATTAATCAAAGATTTTCTTTTTTTTTGTCAATTAAATTGTAGGGTATCTTTATTGGTAAAATTTCCATTCAGCTATGTGAATTTTAAAGTTTTTCCAGTGCATACTGAAATTCGAAGCACTGCACCCAGTGGCCAAATAGGAAGGTGTTGTTGAACGTATGGTGAAATGTCCACAGAGTAGCACTAAGAGTGGGTAGTAAAATGATGTAATAAAGTCAACAGGAATGCATAACTTATTAAATGTATGCCCTATCCCAAACCCCAACCCTAAACGTCCTTGGGGTAAAAATATATATTTGAGGGAAATTTCAATTGATGCAAAAATGTGCGATGGGAGTTGCCGCTTGTCATTAACTCGGCAGAATGGGGTTGATGTCAAGGTACTGGAACATTCGGTAGCAACATGTCAACCAATCTGTTTGCTTGCCTAAAAGTAGCTGGTTTAAGAAAGTCCAGCTGGTTTTCCCAGCCTGGCTAAGATTACACTGTTACACTGTTCAGCTAAGTGGTCTCCCAGCCTGACGTGTTTACAGATTGACAAAACACATCTAAAACCAGCGTGACTTGGCTATCAGTACAAATCCACATATCTGATTATAACAGGTTTCACCTTGGCCATCATAAATTATTCCTGTCATCATTTTGGTTTCTCAGCCTTTTACACTCCCCATAAAAAGTTTTTGAAAATTTGTAATCACCGTTTGGCCCTATGCAATTTATTTTAAATCCTGTGGCATGACAAATTAGTTTTTAAAAATATAAAAAATCCATGTCACTTAATTAGCCCTTAAATGCATGGGTGTTTCACCAAACATAATTACATACTCAGGTGACCCAGAATATATATATATATATATATATATATATATATATATATATATATATATATATATATATATATGTTGTGGAGGGTGAGAGTTTAAAAGATGTAATGCCCATTGGAATGAAAATGCAACCTATGTGGAGACTAGTTATTTAAATTAGTCAAACTCAAACTTAGACTTTGGGAAACATTGATGTTACTTGAATTGGTGCTATTTTAGTACATTTCTATCTTATATTTGTGGAAGGCTTTGTTTGGACAACTTTTACAAAGTTTAAGGAAATTTTTCAGATTTTAATTGTTTATTTTCATTACAAATGATATTATCAGCATAACAGCTTGAGTGAAAATTTTGTGAAAAACCTGATGATTATGATATAATCATGATCCTGCATGTGAATTTTCATAGAGCATCTTGTGAAAGTGCTTTAAAGAAAGAAAACATGTCCTTTTTTACAGAATGAGTTAACAGCTAATGTCACAAATTTGCTTATTTAATTACTTATCACTGATTCCACAATTGTGTGGAATCTTAAATATTTCTTATATTATGTCATTGTAAGCATGAAATCACTAGTACGCAAGCAACAGCGAGAGAGGAGCAGGCTATTTTATTCATATGAAGTCAATCTACATCTTGATGTAAACCTTCCTCATGATCACGCATCGTGTTTTCATCAGCTGAATGGTAGGATAAACACTATTAAAATGTGACAAGAATATATGAAAGACATGATGCAACAAATATAGATCAAGATTCATTACTTCCACACTGAAATTTCATGACACTCAACTCGCTGTCAAACACTTATTGAGATACACAGAACACATCATCTACACATAAGTTACACATATGAGTCAATATAGATGCACAGCTAACATAATTTTAGTAGTACACCCAAATGAAAAGAGCCATGTGTTACACTTGCTATAGTTTACTTTATGTTGCTTCTTGGTCAAATAGCAATGTCAAATGTAAATCAAGTCAATCACTGACACATTACAATATTATTTAACATCACTGAATCAACCTGAATACATTAGTTTAAACTAACACAACTCATTTTAAGGGTTAGTTAAGTTAGAAATAGCTCCTTAAGGGAACAGCAGATTACCACTTTTACTGTGTATTCTGTATGTACATAATAGGAAAGGGTTTAAAAGACATCAGTAAAGTGACCCAGAGGGACATTTATTTAATTTTAAAAAAAAGTAAAGGTAAAAGGAATGCAGCAAAACCATGATTTAGGTTAGGTGTGTGCGATGAGAAAGTTACACTCAATTCTCTCAATTTTAGAAAAGTTAGCGCACAGTGTTTCCAGGATGTTCTGGTGTTTTTTATTTGAAGAAGACCCAGCTTTGGTTGAGCAAAGGACTCAAAAATACATAAATCATGTTCCCTCCTGGAGGACTGCAATAAAAAACAATTGTCATGTGCTCCTTAAGCACATGGGGTTTAGCTGGCAGTGAGGGGGCTGGAGCAGAGATGATTGGTGGGTGTAGGTTTTACTGTCAGTGTAATTACAAAGAAGAATGCAGAGCAAGACATATTGAGGTCTTGCTTTTGTATAGGAGGAAGTGCTTTGGGGGGGGAATCATCACAGAATTTTATATAACGTTGAATTGACTAGCCCAGCACTTGCTTTCTTGTGTCAAACTTGTGTTTTCATTGGAGACATTGAAAGAGTTTAAATGAGTGTTTCACATATTTTTTTATGTCAAGTTGATCTGTTATACTTTATTCCAGCAAAACCCATGACCATAGTAGTTACTAGAGACAGATGGTCAGTTTGACAGTATTTTTTTAATTTTAATTTTATTTATTTTTTTAACAATATTCTTTTCTTCTTGTTCGATTGTTGGATCTTTAAAGGATTAGTTCACCCAAAAATAAAAATTCAGCCATTGTTTATGCACTCATGTGTTGTAATAACCCCATATGACTTTCTTTATTTTTCTTAACACAAAGGGAGAAATTGTGAAAAGATTTTGTGCTCAGTGATGTCAGACAATGGCAGTTGATGGTGACCACCTCTTCAAGCTTCAAAAGGACTCAAAAGTATAATTCTTCTAATAAATTATTCCATGAGACTCGTAAAAGCATATGCTAACTTTTGGTGTGAAACAAACCAAAATCTAATGTGTTATTTAGTCAAATTGTTTACTGACTCTTATTCTTCTGTGCATGTTCATGAGTCTGCACATGAGCTTTAGAGCTCTTTTCAAGAGAGCAACAGTAGTTACGCAGCACGCGCGAGATGGGCCTTTCAAGCGAAACAGGACCACCAGAGATATTAACTGCAACAACAACAACAACACAACATAGCTGTTCACAAACCAGAGAACAGAACTTGTCTGAAGAGTTTGTAGTGGAATAATAGATGCATTTCATTGGAGTCCTCCATCAAAGAGACATATGGGGCTGAAGGTAGCTACAGTCACACAGTGTCCTACTCAGATACCAAACAACACACAATAAACATGAAACATGACGGTGCAGTCTCTCGGGACGACAACCGACATGATTATGCCGCAAAGTGAATTGCCAACATGGTGAGCCAGGAAGTGAACACTCAGAAAATATATTTGAACTATGTTCATATAGTATGGATTAACCCCTTCATGAACCCAATCTGGAAGGAAGTTTATTTGTAATTAAGTGCCTGTGACTTTTGGGAAAAACAACGGTCTAAATGAAGGCAGTTGTGTAAAAAGACTGGGAGTCCATACTTAATAAGAGGGGTATAGGTATATGTTTGGCAAATTAAATAGCAATCGCTCTAGACAGAGATGAATTGCTATGAGAGAGATGTTACTTCTAGGTTGTAAAACCTTGCAAATCTGTTTGGAGAAGACCATCCTGCTGCAAAACATACGTTTTGTAAGGACACACCGTTCATCCATGCCCATGAAGAGGCCACGCCTCTAGTTGAGTGTAATTTAACACCAATTGGGCAATTCTCATCCTTCAACTCATAAGCCAGGGTGATCGCATCAACAATCCAGTGAGAAAGTCTTTTCTTGGAGACAGAAATGTATTTCGCACATCCTCCATAGCACACAAACAGCTGGTCAGACAGTCTAAATTGGCGGGTGCGCACAACTTATGTGTGTAGCTCTCACAAAGGGCATAACAAATGCAAGGGCTGTTCCTCATCCGAATTAAATGGAGGAGGAAAAAAGGCTTGATGGTGAACCACCTGTGCTCTGAAGAGTGTGGTTAAAACCTTAGACACATAGCCTTTCCTGTTTTTGACAGTGGTTTTTGAAAGACCAAACTCCAGACATGAATTATCAACTGACAGTGCTTGCAAATCTCTGACCTGTTGTACTGTGGCCGAAGCCAGCAGTAATGCAGCCTTAAGAGAAAGCACACACACAATTCAACATAGACAAGAGGCTCGAAGGGAGGTCCCATGAGCGCTTTTAGGACCAAAGTTAGGTCCTAAGTTGGGACTGTAGCCAGGCGAGGGGGATTTAGCCGCCCCACCCCCTTAAGGAATTTTATGATTAAATCATGTGTGCCTTTAGAGGTGCCAGATTCAGCTGCATGATATGCAGACATAGTCGCCAGATAAACTTTTAACAATTCGAAATGTGTAGAAATTAACCTGATGTCATGCTGAATAATGCAAATGTAGGGCTCTATTTTCATGAGAACGCAAAGCTCAGTGCTACGCACTCCGACTGTTTGTAACATCTTATCGAATTTTTTTCATGCCAGCGCAAAGTGCAACTGGGCGTTGGTGTGAGTGTTTGTACTACTGTGGGTGTAGGCTTGCAAATTGTGGGTGTTTTGTATGCAAAGTGGCGCAAAGCGCAATTTGCTATTTGGTCATTGTGCTAAGACATTTCAATGCCACCTCGTAACTGCAAAGTCCAAACTCAGTTCATGCATTTGCAGTTTGTATATTTTACCAGCAGGTGGTAATAAAGTTAATGTCCAAATTCAGAAAGTGCAGAACTTCAAATTTGTTTGTTGAAACAAAATATTATGAGATTTGTGTTAAACATCCTAGAGGTCATGGTTTATTTTATTTTTTTTCAATTATTCTTATTCTTATATTAACATGTATTATTATTATTGTGTATTTACAATTGTATTTATGATTTCATTTAACTAGTAATTGTCCACCAGTTGTCCTAGAGTGATTTTTTGTCACTGCAAAAGAGGTCTGTGGAACAAGGAGAGAGTAAAATGTTTGGATTTAAATAGATTTCTTTTGACCACTTCATTATTTTTATTATACTTTCATTTCATTTGAAGTGTAATTTGAATTTAGAAATATTTTTGGGTTATTTTTTCTGTTTCAATAAATGAATGATCGACCAGTAGAAGTGAAGTGTGCGCCGATACAATCACTGTTTATACCATGATTTGTGGGTCAGTAGATGAAAATTATTAATAATAAATACTTAATTTAATTACTTACGCATATATCCAATATAAATCCAATCCCATTTTCCATAGGTATAAACGGAGCATGTCGCTGTCATAGAAATATGCCTGACATTCATCAAGGATGCAGTTAATGCACAGAAGAACTTAATTTACAATTTTTCTAATTCATTGTTTACAGTCCATTTACACTACCAGCTTCTAATTAATGTGCTGTCTTTGTTTAAATCATTGGTGCTTGAGGGAATGGACTATATAATAGGACGCAGATGTTAAATAACCAAAGAACAACCTCATAACTAAATGGCACTTGGTCACTCCTTTTGCACATTGCATGGACGATTTCGCCAAACCCACTTGCGCCTAGACTTAGCGCATGCTTGTACAGTATGAAAATACCAAAACTTCATGGCCATGCCCATTGTATTTGTACTTACGTCTTAAGGCATTGTGTAAGGCATAATGCTAGCACTCTTAAATAGGGCCCCTAATGTCCATTCAGCAGTCTTACCTCTCTTCTCCTGCTCTGTTCACAGTTTGTTCCCAGTTCTCCAAAGGAGTCTACGCCATCATTGGTCTGTATGACAGGAAGACCATGAATATGCTAATGTCATTCTGCGGCGCTCTGCATGTGTGCTTCGTCACCCCCAGCTTCCCCATCAATACCAACAACCAGTTTGTGATCCAGCTGAGGCCAGAGCTCCAGGATGCTCTGATTGCCCTTGTTGAGCACTACAAGTGGACAAAGTTTGTCTACATGTACAGCTCTGACTCAGGTTAGTATTTTATTCTGTTAACATAATGTTTCAAAATCACAATGGTACTTGGTAAGCATCTATGAACTGAGGTTTTCTGCTATCACAGAAAAAAAAAAAACAAGAAATCACTTGATGAAATCACAGTTTTTTTTTCTTGTGTTGATCTATTTCCTGTTAGTTAATTTTTGAAAATAACCAAAAGGCTTTAGTTTCATTACAGCCATGAATGTGGTGTTGCATTTGTTTGGACAAAAATCTGTGTAGTACAAGATGATTAAAACATATTTTTGTTCCATTGTCCTGGATGAGGAAGACTATTTTAACATTTAAAATGCTTATATCTGCTGAAATTTTATTTTGTCAATGTTTGGAAGTAGCACACTAATATATACACTCACTGAGCACTTGTACACCTACTTATTCATATGATTATATAATCAGCCAATCGTGTGGCAGCAGTGCAGTGCATAAAATCATTCAGATACTGGTCAGGAGCTTCGGTTAATGTTCATATCAACCATCAGAATGGGGAAAAATGTGATCTCAGTGATTTGAACCATGGATTGTTGGTGCTCAGTTGGGCTGGTTTGAGTATTTCTGTAACTGCTGACCTCTTAGGATTTTCACTCACAACAGTCTCTAGAGTTTACTCAGAATGGTGCCAAAAACATCCAGTGAACGGCAGTTCTGCAGACAGAAATGCCTTGTTGATGAGAGAGGTCAATGGAGAATGGCCAGACTGGTTTGAGCTGACAGAAAGGCTGCGGTAACTCTGTACAATTGTAGTGAGCAGAATATTGAACCTTGAGGTGGATGGGCTACAACAGCAGAAGACCACGTCAGGTACTTTTTTAGGACCATAGTGTTCCTAATAAAGTGCTCAGTGAGTGTAGATGAACAGTCTCTCAACTTTCATTTTATTTAATTGGGTCTTTAAAACTTTTTCAGGATGAGGTAAATATTTCATTCTAATGTTATTTTCCTGTTTATATGCATTGCCTCTGCAGATGCAGCCATGATAAAATGTTGCAATAGCCTGTGCGGTTGTTCAAGATGTCATGAAGATAAACTGTGGATAATTTAGCGGTCTATGATTTTGGGGCTTTGGAGGATATTGATGTGAAAGCTTTCTCATGTGAAAAACGTGGTGATTTCATTTAATCCTGTTGAGGTGCTCTGCTTGGTTTGTAATATGGTTATGCTTTGATATTCCCACTGCCTGTGGTATAGTAATTTTACTTATGGCTCCCTGATACCCGCAGGAATGTTCTGATAATCTTTTTGCAGCTCAGTGAAAGAGCTTGATTTCTGAGTTGCGCATGGATGAGCTCTGGCCGCATATCATATTTCTCTTGTAAGTGGAGACACGTGTGTGGCACTCTGTCATATTTGCCAGATCCAATCATTATCAAACTGTCATGTTGTCATCAGAGAATAACACCAAAATCATTACTGCACTAAGACATGAAAAGAAAGGCAAATCAAAGCATTCGAAAAAGACAAACAATGTTTGTCTACAACACATGTTCTGCGTTTCTCTGCAAAAGGCTGATGTGCATAATTTTTTGATGTCAACATTCTTGCTCATATCTCAGCTTAATATACAGAGAAAACTATAAGTAAACCATTTGTAGGTTCTAGGTTGATTTAACCTAGAAGTGTAACGCTGTGACGCTGTGAAGCTATAAAATATTTTCTGTTTGTGTGAGTGGTCTGTCCAGCCTGACACAGCAACATTGGCTTGACCAATAGTGTGAATTTGGGGCGGGACAATCTGTTTGTACAACCAATAGAAAGCTGGGAAGTTTTCTGAAATCTGTTTTGAAAACAGTGATTGTGACAGTGAAGTCCATCTGGTGACAATAGCGTCAAAGAAATTACGTTTTTTAGCTCAAAGGAAATTAAGCAGTATTCAAGAAACAGGCAGAGCAAGGAACGTTTTTATTGATTAACATATCGTATGGATGTTTGCTTTAACTGAACTAGGAACACAAGATCACTGAGTGCTTCATACACACAAATACAACAATCTAAAAAAACTCATGCTGCTCTCTTGTTGCTTGGATACAGCAATACTCAGTCGCTGGGTTATTTTAAACCAAGTAACTACTGTGTCTGTGTGTGTGTGTATGTGTGTGTGTGTGTGTGTGTGTGTGTGTGTGTGAGCTTGTGCGTGAAATGTTTATGTCATAATGTATCACTTCTATTTGCACATTAAACCCACAGTTCACAGGTAAAGCAAGAACATGGCAGGCTTAATCATAACTCTTCACAGTCTCTGTGCTGCCATAAAATCTGTTGGTTTTCAGAAGACCTTATGTCAGAATGCCTGTTTTATTAATTCTCTCTCTCTCTCTCTCTCTCTCTCTCTCTCTCTCTCTCTCTATATATATATATATTTATAATTAAAATCCTGTCATTGTTTACTAACCCGCAGGTTGTTCCAAACCTGTATGCTATGATTCCATGGAACACAAAACTTTCCATACAACAATAGTGTCTGTCAAGCTCCAAAAAGGACAAAAAAGCACCATAAAAGTGGTTCACATGACTTGCATTCTAAGTCTTCTGAAGCCATATGACACATTGTGTGAAGCTTTGTGTGAGGAGCAGACCACATTTGTCATATGGACTAAGTTTATGTTAACTTATATGATGTTTTTATGGTGTTTTATTTTTGTCCTATCAGGAGCTTAGAAGATATTGCTACTATGAACTGTAATTGTATGGAAATAGCTATATAAAGATTTTTTCATTCTACTTCAATTCTACTCTGGTGTTCCATAGAACACCATGCAGTGAGTAAATAAGGACATCATTTTCATTTTTGGGTGAATTATTCCTTTAATAGATATGCAAAAAAGGTGTTTATGGGGAGGTGCTGTGTTTTGAGGAGGTGTAGTGCTCAACCACTGCTATAATAACCCGGTCTCACACTAAAATGTTTACTGCATAATTTGTCAGGTGTACAGAGATGTCATCTCAAAGCTGTTACAGATGGGACGAGCATCATCTGTGGAGCTTACAGCAGTTTAGTGATCACGACCCCCCAAATCTGTCCTTGCCAACTCACACAGATGTTTACTGGGTTGAAGTATAATGAGCTGGGCACATGTGCGCTCGCCTAAAAGACCCAGATAATGGAGTTAGGGCCTATAAACATAAAACCGGCTTTGTTAATCAAGGCAGGGAAAAAACTCTAAAATGGACTTTAAAGGAAACTGAAAAACATTATTTTTTTGTGTTGGTGAGATATTTGGAGAAGCAAGTAGGATGCACAGAGAGAGCAAGTTCTCCTCATCCCAGACAATCCCTACACTCATTCCAAATTTCTCCCTTATCACCAATGGTGCAGTAGCGCTAGGTGACACTAACGGGAGATGGACAGAACGCAGCTTCCATCTCTCTCTCTGTCTTAACTGCTGGTTAGCACTGCTCAGGGGGAGATAAAACTGGTTTGCTATCCGGCACGAAACAATTTCACAGCTGCTGAGGCATGCTCAGATGCAGGTGACAGGAGAGGGAAGAGTGTCGGTGTGGCAGAGGCTGCAGATAAATGCAATCTGGCACAGTTTTTTTACGAATTCCTGTAAATGCGGGTTAAATTGGGATCTTTGATAAGGGGGAACCCCAACAATATTCTATTCAATTTTCTATTCAACATGTGTTTTTGCAATGGTTGAGCATTGTAATCAATCACGGACAAGTCTGTTGCTCACTTCTGTGTATAATTTATTGAAAATTATTTGAATAACAGTTTTGTTTTTCATTCCAATGAGGGGGCCAATGTGACGTTGACTGTTAAGGCTCTGTATTCATTTACTGATAAAACAGCTATAAAGTAGTTCAGAAACATAAAAATACATACAAAATATGGCATGCAGTTAAAATAAGCATTTTAAAATATCAAGGGAAATAACTGACCATTTTGATTTTTGTTATTATAATTCAGCACTTCATTACAATAAAGTTTTACACATTAACATTAGCTCCATCTCAGGTCGGTAACTTCACTGCTGTCTCAGTAAGCAGAAACACTCCTCTGTGACTGTCTGTCTGTCTGTCTGTCTGTCTATCTATCTCTCTCTCTCTCTCTCACGTTACCTCCCCCTAGACTGGCCAGGATGTGGCCTCCGCAGGGTCTTTTTTCCCCCTGAAAGAATAGGACCGGGAAAGACTGCCTTCCCCGATGCATTTCATAGGGTTAAGATAGCCCAGCCACTTCACATCCTATGTGAGAGACATAGAGAGAGAAAAGGCGTGGCTGCCGGGCTTGCTCCCATGCTTTAGGGCTGAGTGATAAAACAATATTGATATTTATCACAATAAAGAATATGTCATAGTTACTGTTGTAACCTCCGTTCCCCGAGGGAAGGAACGAGACGTTGTATCGAATGAAGTGACACAAGGGGTCTTCCTGGGATGCCAAACATACCTCTGAACCTGAGAAAAGGCCAATGTCAAGTTGGCAGACAGAATTTGCATTTGAATTTGCCCCGCCCCGGACATAAGGGTGTAAGGGAAGGGGGGCAGTGAGTGCCAGTCAGGATTTTGCACTGAGGAGCCGGAAATAAGGTATGGCCATTTACAGTGGTAGGTCTAGTGCTGTGGCAGGAGGGACACAATGTCTCGTTCCTTCCCTCAGGGAACGGAGGTTACAACAGTAACCATGACATTCCACATCTGTCACTCACTTAATGTTGTGTCGAATGAAGTGACACAAGGGGTCCCATATAAAAACGGCATGCACTAACCGTGTTACGTGAACTGCCGAGACAGGTGCATGCAGGCTACTGCTTGCTAGAGGCAACTGTGAAGGCTGCATGTAGCCCTCCCCAACGCCCCCAAAGAGGTGTCACATATATACCTTAGGTTCCCCGCACCCCTGAGGGGGGGGAACAGGCGCTACATGATTAGCATGGGAGCAAGCCCGGCAGCCCACGCCTTTTCTCTCTCTATGTCTCTCACATAGGATGTGAAGCGGCTGGGGCTATCTTAACCCTATGAAATGCATCGGGGAAGGCGGTCTTTCCCTGTCCTATTCTTTCAGGGGGAAAAAAGACCCTGCGGAGGCCACATCCTGGCCAGTCTAGGGGGAGGTAACGTGTGGCAAATACACCATGAGGGTTGTGAAGCCGTACTTGGGAAATGGCGTGGTGGTAGGTCCAGCCTAATGAGGGGGGACTCTACAAGCACGGCGACCGGGGCAGTGGGGTCTGCTGACAGGGGGACCGTACCACGGGAAATACATCACAGGGAGTTTGCCTGAAAAGGGAACTAAGCCCGTGGAGCCCAACCCCAGTACAGAGCACCTGTGACTCGTAGTGGATCTGGCCGCAAATTGTTCTGCTGAATTCGCCGGCCAGAAGGCTATGGAGGAGAACATCCAGGGAGCGACGTGGAAACCTGGGATAGAAGGTGCACTGGATCAACTTGGTGAAGGGCGCTGTGTGCAAGCTGAACACCTGTTCGGTTGTGCCGCGTTACCGAGTTCTACCGGTTCGGACCAGACAAAACAAGGGACGAGACCGACTCAACCCTGAGATTTTAAAATTTGGCAAAGGTATTGGGTGTTGCCCAGCCCGCTGCTCTGCAGATGTCTGCTAAGGAGGTGCCATGGGCCAGTGCACACAAGGATACCACGCTTCTCGTAGGATGTGGTCGAATCCGCAAGGGGGCGGGCACAGCCTGGGTGTGATAAGCTAAGGAAATAGCATCAACGACCCAGTGAGCGAACCTCTTTTTGGAGATGGCGTTCCCTTTCTGCCGTCCGCTAAAGCAGACAAAGAGCTGCTCAGAACATCTAGAGCGCTGCATGCAGTCCAAATAGATATGAAAAGTATGTACCGGACACAGCAACGGGAAGGCTGGGTCTGCCTCCACACGGGGCAGCTTGCTTGCAGGCTCATGACCTGGTTGCCCGGTTGCGGCCTCAGGATAACGTGAGAATGTGCCGGACCGAACTCCAGGCAGGTGTCGCAGACAGAGAACGCATTCAGGTCCCCAACCCTCTTGATGGAGGCTAACGCGATCAGGAGGGCCATCTTCAGGGAGAGGACCTTGAGCTCAACTGAATCAAGCGACTCGAAGGGGGGTCTCTGAAGGCCCGAGAGGACCACAGAGAGATCCCAGGTGGGGAACAGGCTAGGCCGGGAAGGGTTCAGTCTCTGGGTGCCTTTCAGGAACCTGATAATCAAGTCGTGCTTACCTAGGGACTTGCCATCTACTGCGTCATGGTGGGCTGCGACAGCAGCTACATACACCTTCAAGGTGGAGGGGGACAGCCTCCCCTCCAGGCTCTCCTGCAGGAATGAATGGTCTTCGGCTCGAGAAGAACACCAATTCGCGAACAAATGCCACTTTAGGGCCACTTCCTGGTGGAGGGAACTCTGGCTTGGTTGATCGTGTCTACGACTGCAGGTTGTAGATCCTCTAGATCTTCCGCATCCTGTCCAGGGTCCAGATTTGGAGGTTCAGAGGTCTGGGTGCGGGTGCCAGAGGGTGCCGCATCCCTGAGAAAGAAGGGAATTTTCCAGGGAGGTGCTGTCGCAAGGAGGGTAAGATCTGAGAACCAGGCACGGGTGGGCCAGTAAGGGGCCACCAGGATGACCTGTTCCTCATCCTCCCTGATCTTGCACAGCACCGGTCTCACTGGGGGAAATGCGTACTTGCACAGCCCCCGGGGCCAGCTGTGTGCCAGCGCGTCTGTCCCGAAAGGAGCTCCTTTCAGGGAGTACCAGAGCGGGCAGTGGGAGTTGTCTTGGGAGGCAAAGAGATCTATCTCTGCCTTGTCGAATTGGTCCCATATCAGCTGGACCACCTGGGGGTGGAGCCTCCACTCTCCGCTGGGCGAAACCTGCTGCGACAGCTCATCCACTGTTGTGTTGCGGTTGCCAGTGATGTGAGTGGCGCGCAGTGACCTGAGTCGCAGCTGACTCCAAAGGAGGAGATGGTGACATATGACGAGAGTGCACGCCGCCTTGTTGATTTATGCATGCTACCATCACGGTGCTGTCTGAATGGATCAAGATGTGCTTGCCCCGGATTAGTGGGAGAAACCCACTAACCCGTAGGGCAAGAGATACAACCAACAACTCTAGGCAGTTGATGTGCCAATGCTGATGTGCCTGTTGCACACGGTGCCCCAACTCTGTCAAGAGGTGTCTGTGGTCACCACGACACATCTGGACACCCTGCGGCCAGGGGACTCCGGTCCACAGAAAGCAGAGGTCTTTCCAAGGATTGAAAGTCTGATGGCAAGAAGGGGTGATTGTCACACGGTATATGCCGTGGCGATCCACCAATCCATGCCCATCTCGGGACTCGAGTCTGTAGCCAGTGCTGAAGCGGTCTCATATGCATCAACTCGAGTGGCGCGATTACGGCTGAGGAGGCCATATGCCCCAGGAGCCTCTGGAATTGTTTTAGAGGAACCGCTGTGCCGGGCTTGAAGAGAGCGAGGCACCTGAGCACTGACTGAGCAAGCTCGTTGGTGAGACATGCTGTCATTGAGACTGAGTCTAACTCCATGCTGAGAAAAGAAATGCTCTGAACCGGGACGAGCTTACTCTTTTCCCAGTTGACCTGAAGCCCTAGACGGCTGAGGTGCCTGAGCACCTGGTCCCTGTGAGTGCACAGTACCCAGGATGAGCCAGTCGTCGAGGTAGTTGAGTATGCGGATGCCCACTTCCCTTAGCGGGGCAAGAGCTGCCTCTGCAATCTTTGTGAAGACACGAGGAGACAGGGACAGGCTGAAGGGGAGGACCTTGTACTGATACACCTGGCCGTCGTACGTGAACTGTTAGAAGGGTTGGTGTCGAGGCAGAATGGAGACGTGGAAGTACGCATCCTTCAGGTCTACCGCCGCAAACCAATCTAGCTGTCGAACGCAGGTATGAATCTGTTTCTGCGTGAGCATTTTGAACGAGAGTCTGTGTAAGGCCCGGTTGAGAACTCGCAGGTCCAAGATTGGACGCAACCCGCCGCTTTTTTTGGGTACGATGAAGTAAGGGCTGTAGAAACCCTTCTCCATCTCGGCTGGAGGGACAGGCTTTATAGCATCCTTGAAGAGCAGGGTCGTGATCTCTGCTTGTAAGGAACTGGCTTTCACATGGAAGTGGAGCGAACACCGCTGAAACGAGGCAGGAGCAGGGCAAACTGAATCACGCAACCGAGTCGGATGGTCCTAGGTAGTTCTCGACGGTGTCGCCGAAGAGGCCGAGCTGGGAGACGGGGGCGTTGAGAAAGCGTGCCTTGTCAACGTCATGCATCTTGACCATGTTCAGCCAGAGGTGACGCTCCTGGACCATGAGTGTGGCCATCGCCCGCCCAAGTGCCTGCACTGTGACCTTCGTGGCTCTGAGAGCGAGGTCGGTGGCAGAGTTCCTGCAGCACGTCGGGGTCGGAACTACCCAGGTGCAGATCTTTGAGTGGCTTGGCTTGGTGAACTTGCAGGAGAGCCATGGCATGCAGGGGCATTATTTGACATTTGGCTCATTCATCTCTTCCAGCTGAGAGAGCACCTCCCTGGCACTTGGTATGGACAAAAGTGTCCAAAGTGTTTAATTCAGATATTTATCTAAATGTTGCCTTGAGCTTATGGCTGAACCCCAAATGATGTATTAATAAGTGCCCTTTCTGCTGATCAGAGTGGATTGTGAGGGGGGTTACTACACTCGGTGACCTATATGAGAGTAGTGTGTTGATATCCTTTGATCCCACTCAGGTTCAACATTTTGGGATCCCCAGATCTCAGTTTTTTAGGTATTTACAGCTGTGCCACTTGCTCTGTACTATGTTTGGGAATAACATACACCCCCCTAATGTGACAGATACTATGGGAGGGTTGAATACTGCTTTTGGAAAAGGTCACGAGGCATCAGTGTATTACTCCATTCTAATTCAGAGTCTGGGGGATGGAGCTTCAACCTCTATCAATAGATTGTGGGAGAAAGATTTAAACTTGGAATTGGATGAGGGAGAGTGGGCTAATATTCTAAAAATATCAAGTCTGCATCTAGAAATGCAAGAGTGCGCCTTACGCAATTCAAGATTTTACATCAGTTCTATTGGACCCTCTCTAGATTGTATAGGCTTGGTCTTATAAACACACCAACCTGCTGGCGATGCCAGTCAGAGGATGGAGACATAACCCATGTCTTTTAGTGGTGTGTTAAGATCCAGGAGTTTTGGTTGAAGGTTCAGAGTATGATGAGTGATGTATTAGGCACTCTGGTATCATTTTGCCCCAGACTCTGTATTTTAGGCAATGGGGCAGTCATCAATATTTAAAATAGATGCGTAAAGAGTTGGGTCTTAACCAGTGTCATGATCGCCAAACAGATTATTTTAAGGGGTTGAAGGTCGTCTGGAGCTCCTAATTGCAGGAGTGGTGCTCGGAGATGGGAAGCGTGGCTGCCTTTGAAGAAGGGTTATTTAGAAGAATGGGGAAGTTTAACTTGTTTGTGGAGAAATGGGGTGGATAAATGTCATTAATGGATGTGTGATTATTATTAATAGAAATTTTATTTGTTTATTTATTTTATTAGTGTGTGTGTGTGTGTGTATAATTAAAATATAATTTACGGCCACTGGCATTTACACAACATAGATGTTTACATGGATTTAAACAGTTAATCAGCCCGAAGTAGCTGCCATAGTTGCGTGGGTTAAATGTACAAATACTGCTTATGCCATGCGGGATGCGGGACAATGCGCACTGATATATTGCTGCAGATTTAAAAATGTACACTTAAAAACTGATGTCACAAGAGCACATATTTACAGAATCACCCTGAAAATTACTATCACCATATCACAGAAAAGCCTGTGTTATCATTAGAGCCAAAATTTACCTCAACTTGTTGCCTTAAATTGGAGCTGCAATTTTAATCTTGAAATATCCGCTTGTCTTGGTGTTAAATGAAGGCATTGCATGTCGAAACTATTATTTTTACTGTGCAGAGTGAAGAAAGTGTTTCACTTCAGAGCATGGTGCTGCAGCAGTGATGGACTCAGCTTGAGTGACAGCATGCGCATTTGTGTGAACTTCCGCTTTCGTAAAAGTCCCATTCAATATTCCGTCACTAAATTATACATTCATTAAAATTAAACCCAGTAATGTAATGACAGGAACGCCACCCACTGTCAATTTAAGGTACTCATTTTACTCATTAAACCTACTCTAAAAGTAATTTGTTCCCAATAATTTACTCAAGTAAATGTAACAGAGTAAGTGTAGCACGTTACTACCCACCTCTGGAGGTGAGCACATGAAACTCAACATGCTTCGCACTCAGCTCGCTTTCGTTCTGTTGTTAGCTAATGTTAACACATACAACATCATTGTAAAGTGTTACCAATAACATTAAAATGACTTCTAACACTGACACCAGTGAAAAGAAGAGAATAGTTAAATATTCCACAGATAGTAGGATTTTTATATGGAAAACTGCACCCAAGTCTCTCTTTGTAAGTTCACTACTGTCCATATATTTTTAAAGTTAATTATATGCACTGTTAATGCATTATGCTAATAGAATTCAGTGGGCCAAGATCAGTTTCTATATTTATAAAGTTTCTATCTGCTTAGATCTGTAGATATAGCTGACATTCTACCAAAAGGAAAGAATGTAGTCGAGTAAAACTAATCATACCTTTTCTCACACCAAGCTTCCATGTAGGAGACAAGTAACTGTGATGACAGCTCAAATTATGAGCCAAATATATGACTGCAAGCACAGCCCTGCATCCACAATAAATGCAAATTAATTAAAATTTATGAATTGGTTAATTAATGTTGTTTGAAATGCTTTTCTTTGAGTTTCATTGTTTATGTCGCACTTAAAAGTATTTCCTGACCTATTTAAACATGCTTGCTAGTTTGCATCGATACATTTCACTAGCTGAATTGTATACTGACCTAATTGTTCAGTAATAATTTGTATTATTCTTTTTGTGCTGCTCACAAACACTGCTGTGTGTGAATACTATACGTGTCTGTATCTAGTTTTTGTTTTAAAGGCAGTTTGGCCTTTTTGCCTTTGGATGAATAGGATATTTGTGTTTCTTTGAAGTTCGTACTTCATATTGACCAGGAAGCTTATCATAATAGAGCACAAGCCAACACTGAGCACTGCATTAGAGCGCCACATCTGCGTTTTAAATATGCAGAGGCTTTGATCCCATTCCCCTTGGCAAAGCCTGACAGGGAATGTACCTAATTCAGTCAGCATGACTGAATGAGATTGTCTTTTGAAGTTGGTAAATGCTGCGTAACCACCCACAACTCTAAAACAGGGGTTTGATCAGCATTTGGATTACTGACAAATCTTTTGACTGTTGACATATTTAAATGTAACATTGTAGTGTTGCTTATGGTATGTTTTTATGTTGTTTTTTTTTATTTAAATTTTCTTTTCAAGGGCACTAGACAATAAATATATGAACAGACAGACAGACAGACAGATAGATAGATAGAGTGTGTGTGTATGTGTGTGGTTTTGTGTGTGTGTGTGTGTGTGTGTGTGTGTGTGTGTGTAAGGGCTGTTGATTTAACACATTAATTTAGTGTGATTAATTGAAAAATAATGCATAAAAACATTTATGCAATGAAACATTCCCCTGAATGTAAATTTTGTAATATGTTATGTTCCTACCATCAGCAGTAGAGGGCTGTCAATGCTCCGGCTGTACAGGCAACACACTTTGTCAAATCAACTATTGGGCAGCACATCCTTCCACAGACACGCATTTACGATCAGTTACAGCTGTACTGAGCACAACAGAGACGTGCTTTTTCACATTTCTAACTATGTTCAACTTGACACATTGTCCCAAAACAGACAGACAGACTGTCAGTAGCCTAGTTTCCATCCACCTTTCACACTATTTTGTTATCGACAAAGTGAAAATGCAAAAACTAAAATGTCGACATTTGCAGCCTTCTGCCCATTTCCATTCAAATGAACTTTCATTGATAAAAAGGTCATGCCTAAAAAAAACCTTTGTCACACAAGTTTTGGTTTAGCGCAAAAGAAATCTGCCCTGAAGCCATTTCCATTCAGAAATGTGTTTATCGCTAATTCGCCTCCCAGATGTCCCTAATTTTTTTCCTCCGATGTTTTGGTAAAATGGGGAGATTATTGAGACAATTCATTCAAATTAGCTAGTATACGGTACTATCATTTTAATTTCACAATTAAAAGCAATCAGAAGAGGAGGAATTACAATCAAAAGGGAGCAGTTGCCCTTCTGATAGGACTGTATTATTGGCACTGATGTTGCACCTATCGCAGGTTGGCACCGGTTCCGACCTGAAAGCGGATCGTCATGGCCCTGTTCAAGCTGGCAACCTGCACCAAGTAGTGGGGAAACTTTCTGTCTCAGTATAAGGACCATCAATCGATGTGTATATGCTGTGTGCACAGCTATAAAATAAAAATAATTATGCAGTGTAATATCAGGGTTTACACATGATACATTCCTGATATTCAATATTTTGAACAATTATCTAATCAAAAGCATCGCCATTACAACTGCATTAGGTCCCGCATATTTCTCCAGCAACTTTTAATGACCAACTTCATTATCATATAAAATTTATTTTAGCTTCAAAATGCAAATTTATATTTTCTGAAGAAGCAGTAAATGCGATCAGAGGTAAAGAGGGTTAGATTTAAAATATTTAAAAGTTTTAAAATGTTCAAAGTCAAGTTTCTGAAAGCAACCTCAGCATTGGACAAATAGTTCTAATAGTTTATAGACTTGAAAAAAGTGCAGAACATTCTGAGAACATCATTCAGCCAACTTTATTCATCTACAGAACAGGGTAAATCAAATTTTTAAGTTTGAGAAAAAGCATATATAGGTCTTTTTTTTTTCGTTTGGTAATGAATTTTTTTAATTTAATGCTTTTTTCGTTTGATAATTTATTTAATTTTTTGCCGAATTTGCCTGCATTTTTTCAAAAGTAGACTATACAATAATTGAATAGAATTGGGCTGTAAGTGTTCCAAAAACAAAAAGTGTTCCAAAAAAAAAAAAAAAAAAAACACGCTGAAGCTTTTCACCTAGTATTGGATATTTATTCAGAATTTAAAACATCTTTGTGCACAGAAATTATATGTTTTATGTTTTGTGGGCTAATTCCGTGACTGCCGTCTATTATTTTGAATGGTGTGGAAAAGAAACTTTAATAAATAAACGGATGGATACTGCGATTAAATTAATCGCAAACAGTGGCCATTCATTTGTTCAACGTGCAGGAGATATTTGCGTTGGGACTCCTTGAAGTGTCACGTTTGCAGATCGGCTCTATATGCCGTAAAGATCAATCCATAATCCCGTACAATAAATTGGCTTTCAATACTGTTGTCATGATTAACACAGGTTAACGATTGGGGCAAACTCTGTCATGTGACACTACATTTTTGTAGTGTCACAAAAAGTGTTTCCAAACTAGTTTTTCGTGACATTTGATGTATCGACATAGAGTTTATGCCCTTGAGTTAAACGGAAAAATGTTATGTCGACAGTTGTGACATTTTAGCGATAATGTGCGTTTCCATCAGCTTTATTTTGATGTGCTAAAACTTTTTTTGCAAAGGACCCATCAGATGTCATTGAAATAGTTCACATGAAATATCACACCTGTCTCTGTAACAGCCCTTGGCTTGGTAAACAGTGGCGAAAAAGGTGTCTGCGGGTCATGGTCAGACACTTTGTTTAGCCAATCAGAAGACTTTCGGCTTGTCAGTCACTGTGTACTTGCTTGTATAAGTGCTGATGCTTTGTCCTGCTCCCACAAAATGCTCAAGGTGGTACGGAAATCCACTCGGGTAACCCTACCTTCCATTTGCTATAATAACACTGTCTCCAGCTGTGTCTGTGTGTGCATGGGTCTTTGGAGTGTGGGGTTTTGGAAAGAGGGGTCGTGGCTTATGAACAGCTAAGTCTGGTGGAAGTTCCAGAATGGCAAGAATCACTTACAGCACCTATAAGACAAACTTAAAAATTATTAGATTGATTAGATAACATAAATCATTGATTAGATAACACAATAACATCCAAGTGCCGTTTAAATACAGATACCACAAGCACACTTTACATGCCAAATATTTTACAAAAATACGTTTATATTATGAATTTATAAAAATTCTGTTCAAAATGAAAACCAAAAGTACTTTCTGGTTGTAGAACAGGTAAATAGTTAACGTGCTGAATTACACCTGTAGCTACTCTGCTGATACCCCTGTTTGAATCCTTTAACAATCACCTTGACATCAGTTGGTTAAAAGTTATCCACACCATCAGGATTTTCTGACTGAAGGAAGGAAAGTGTATCTCTCTGTATATATACTTTTATTTTCTGTTGGCTTTTTTAAATTATTTTAATTATTATCTCGGTCTTGTTGCTGTATTGTTTGTGCACTGGAAGATTCTGTCACCAAGAAGAATTCCTTGTATATGTAAACATCCTTTGCAATAAAGCTACTTTGGATTCTGATTCATTCTGATTATGATTCTGAAATAAGCCCCTTGCCTCACCAAAATAAGCATGTAAAGAGTTCCAGTAAGAAAGAAGCGGGAGCTGGGGTTGCAGTTCACATAAGTGCGATTTTATTCTCCAAGTTATAACTCAAAATGTGCTTTTCAGCAAGTCTTTTACTTTGTACACACAGCTTCAATTATAACAGTCAGCATAAACTCAATGAAACAAAACAGCTTTTCAGCCTATCTTCTGTGAGTGTGCATCTCGGACTCTCTCTGCCTCTGGCATTCCACTGGCCTTTTCAAGCCCGTGTCTGCCATCACTGAAATGAGACACAGTTTTTAATAACAACAATCACCAGGTGATGGTCCTTACTGCTTCCTCTCTCCCCACTGACAGACACATGACTACGTCCCACTCCACATGCCCATTTACATTTATGCATTTGGCAGACGCTTTTATCCAAAGCGACTTACAGTGCACTTATTACTGGGACAATCCCCCCGGAACAACCTGGAGTTAAGTGTCTTGCTCAAGGACACAATGGCGGTGGGGTTCGAACCAGTGACCATCTGATTAACAGCCCTGTGTTTTAGCCACTATGCCACCACCACTCATTATATACCCCCACCGCCCGACTCAGGCCCAGGCCCCATCCAGCCTACTAACCTCCCCATTCCTGGAGAGGCAATCAGCCACAACCATCTGCTGCCCCGGCCTGTGGACCACCTTAAATTTGAACAGCTGAAGTGCCAGGTACAAAAGAATGATCCGCACATTTGTATCCTTCATGGGGTGGAGCCAGAGAAGTGGTGCGTTTTCCGAGCAGAGGATGAAAGCCTACCCCAGCAGGTAATAGCGGAGGATTAGGACTGCCCGTTTGATGGCCAGGCAGTCTTTCTCAATCGTGTGGTACTTAGTCTCCCTCAAAGTGAGCTTACGACTTCTGTACAGCACAGGCCACTCCACCCCCTCCACCTCCTGCGAGAGCATTGCTCCCAACCCCCTCTCTAATGCATCCATCTGCAAAATGAAGGGGAGAGATAAGTTTGGAGCATGTTTAAGAGGCCGACCACAGAATGCAGATTTCACTCTCGTGAAAGCCTGTTGGCACGCCTCAGTCCACTGGACTGTATAGAAGCCGATCACATAAAATTTACCTTAAATTATGGAGAGAGGCGGTCTCCATGTCCATGGTGATGATCGTTCTGGAAAGGGTGGAGCTCGAAACCAAATGGAAGATTGACGAATTAGTGTAATCTGAATTTTCTCAGGATAATGGTGTTAAGGAGATCTGCCAATACCCCTTTGTTAAATCCAGTCTCTAATAAAATTGAGCCACACCCTACCGATCGAGCAGTTCATTAATTCGGGGCATTGGGTATGCATCATATTTAGACACTGCATTGACTTTCTGGTAATCTACACAGAACCGGACAGACCTGCTCTTAGGTACAAGAACAACTGGGCTGGCCTAATCGATGTGTGATTCTTCTATTACCCCATCTCGAGCATTGCCTCTAATTTGTCCCAAATACCTTTTTTCTTGTGTTCGTGCAAGCGGTATGGCCGACTATGCACTACCACTCCTGGTGGGGTCTCGAGATGGTGTTGTATGATGTTCGTATGACTGGGAAATGGAGAGTTCAGGTCCGCAAATTCATAATGCAACGAGGCCACCCGCGAGCTGGGACTGTGAGAGGTGTTCTCCACAAGGACCGGAATGAATGGATCGGCTTTGAACTGGCCTTCACCTCCAGCCCGAGCTCTGCCCTTTCCAGAACTACCATCGCCATGGACATGGGGACCGCCTTTCTCCATAATGTAAGGTAAATTTGACATGCTCACCTTCTATCCATTCGTTTACCTCATAATCGTGATCCCTGACTCGCCGTGTAACCTTAAAGGGAGTAATATTGAGCACGACGTGGGTAGTAATACAAATACTTTGTCTTCTGTTGCAAATTCCCTTAGCTGGGCACCCCATTATAGAGTCCCGAGGAGCTGTCGGGAAACTTTGTCTCTCTTGAGCTTGAAATTTTTGTGTGACAACAGACACAGTGTGTGTAGCTTTGCTTGAAGATCAAGGACATCGTGAATTACATTTTTGCTTTGGGAAGGTCCTTCCTCCCACGCCTCCCATATGATGTCAAGCACCCCACAGGGCTAACATCCATACAGGAGCTTGAAATGGGAAAACCCTGTGGAGGCTTGCAGGACCTCCCTGACTGCAAATAATAGACAAATAATTACTTGCCACTTGGCAAGTAATATTGAGCTCGACGTGGGTAGTAATACAAGTACTTTGTCTTCTGTTGCAAATTCCCATAGCTAGGCACTCCATTATAGAGTCCTGAGGAGCTGTCTGGAAACGTTGTCTCTCTTGAGCTTGAACTTTTTGTGTGACAACAGACCCAGTGTGTGTAGCTTTGCTTGAAGATCAAGGACATCGTGAATAACATTTTTGCTTTGGGAAGGTCCTTCCTCCCACACCTCACATTTGATGTCAAGCAACCCCACAGGGCTAACATCTATACAGGAGCTTGAAGTGGGAAAACCCTGTGGAGGCTTGCAGGACCTCCCTGACTGCAAATAATAATGACTACAAATCATATTTTTCAGGGGTGGCACGGTGGTGCAGCGGTTAGCACTGTCGCCTCACAGCAAGAAGGTCGTGGGTTCAAACCCTGGTTGCCTGGCCTTTCTGTGTGGAGTTTGCATGTTCTCCCCGTGTCTGCGTGGGTTCTCTCCGGGTACTCCGGCTTCCTCCCACCATCCAAAAGACATGCAGGCTAGGTTAATTGGTGTCTCCAAAAAAATTGCCGTAGATGTGGATGTGGAGGTGAGTGTGAGTGTATGTCTGTCTATGTGTGGCCCTGCGATGGACTGGCGACCTGTCCAGGGTGTCCCCCGCCTTTCGCCCAATGTTAGCTGGGATAGGCTCCAGCCCCCCCGCGACCCTGTACACAGGATAAGCGGTTGACGATGGATGGATGGATGGATTTTTCAGGGGTTGATTAAATCGTTTAACCAGCCCATCAATTTGCGGTGGGCAAATTTAAAGCTGGTGTGATTCGATTTAATCCCCAGAAATGAATTAAGTTTGTGCAGTGTACGTGACATAAAGGTTGTGCCTTGATCGGTGAGGATCTCCTTCGGAATCCCCACCTGGGAGATCATTTTGAAGACTGTCTCCGCAACACTGCATGCTGAGATGTGCGTAGAGGCACCGCTTCCGGATATCGCATTGCGTAATCTACCAAGACTAACACAATCCGATATCAGCATGCTGACCACTCTAATGGCCTGATAAGGTCCATACCAATTCTTTCAATGCGGGCCTCGATTAACAGTAATGGTCGCAACGGTGCACTTGGGGTGGCCGGTGGATTCAACAACTGACATTCGTGGCATGCCGCACACCATCTGGCACATCCCTGCGAGTGCCCAGCCAATAAAAGTGGACCATTAATCGGCGCAGTTTTTTTTCTTGTCCTAAGTGGCCCACCATGGAATTATGGTGAGCCACCTGGAAAAGTGTTTCCTGACAGCTTCTCGGGACTAATAATCTAAAAATATGTATATGTGAGGGAAACATCAGGCTGGAGTTTCTGGCCATCGATTACTCTCACTTGGTCAAAGGCGTGTATAAGGATTTCGTCACATGACTCTTCTAGAGGGAAATCCCCCTCCAGGAACTCCCTCAGGTTGGGAATGCTGGAGGATTCCCCTCCTATGTCATTGAAGTGATTATTGAAGTGGTCATGTGTAGTCATGTGTAGACTGCCCTGGCTCCGCCTCCTCAACAAATCACACACCGAGATTTTAGTTTACAGGACCCATCCACACATAACGCTTTTAGAAGCCTTTAAAACCCAGGTCAGCTGGTCCCCAGAATCAGTGGATTAACCAGCTTAATTAACTGCGGCCTCCACTGTATGCTTTTTCCCCTGCATTTGAATAACAGCTGTCACTACCAGATATTCCACCAGTGCTTGGTATGTACACCCCTTAATTTTTACCGGTATGAGATACATTCCAGTTTGATCGGGGGCAGTCTGTGGCATGTTGGGGACCCAGATCCACGGCCCCACCGGTCTTTGATGTGTCTCGGCTCCCCACAACTCCAACAGACTGGCACAGGCTCCCCGGCTACACTCGTGGTGGCAGAGACATTGAGAGGGAGGAGAGGGAGGGACAAGAGGGAGAGGAGCAGCAAGATAGAGAGAGATCTAGGCGGCGCCATCCACCGATGTGGAGTGAAGGCACTGAACCCATTTTGAGGTTCCTCGGGGCAGGCAAACGGTCAGATGCTCCAGCACAATCAGCTTGATGATGTCTTCCACACCGCAACCTTCCTCGGCTAGCTTCCATTTCTGGCAGTCATCACAGAGCTGCTGGGCAAACGAGAAAGGGCAGCCGCAAGGGTTCCAGCACACAAGAGATGGTGTTGTGCTGGGCTCTGGCTTATATGGCCATGATGGCGTATGCATAGGGCGGTGCACCAATTGTCACTAGCCAATCAAATTGCTGTGATGGTATAGGATTTCAAGGTCATTGCCCCTGGGAAAAGCTCCCATGGCATCAGCTACTGACGCAAAATCAAAGTTACCAACATAAAAGGGAACTAATCTTAATCTTAAATTGGGTCAAAATACCTTTGGGTTCTTCTCAACATTGACTGAATGAATATGTTAAATAAAGTTTTATAATACTTGTTGATGTTAATGGAATGTCAAACTTTTTGTTTAAATGTTTTATGTTCGGGTCAAATCAGAAGCATGCTAGTTTTCAATGCAGCTGTGCTCACTTGAGTGAAGAGTGTCACAAGATCTCTCTCTTTCTCTTTCTCTCTCTCTCTTACATACACACACACACAATCAGTTATGTCTTGTTTAACTGCACAATGTTGATTAATACTTTTTTACTGGGTCATTGCATCTACATACTTCACAGGCTCATTTCATGATCACTCAAGATTCAGCAAAATTCTTTCAGATTAAATGTCTTCAAACACGTCTCCACTGATTGCCTTTCTGAAACTTTTGAAGTGTTTGGCTGTCCATAATTGTAAGCAAGAGTTGTAATATGAAAGACTATGTTCATCAGAGCTGGAGTGGAACAGCACAGGCCTCCTGCTGAATGTAGAGACAGAGTCTCAGGAGTGCTTAACTCAATGGAGTGTGTGTTTTTCCTTGAAAGTTACAAGATTTAAATGATATTCAGAGAGTTGCATCATTTTCTTACAATACTGACATTCAGGAAGACATAAAGAAACAGAGGCTTCAACATATTGGGCTGAAACAAATGTGTATCCATTCAAGCAGCTGCCTGTTGTGAATATTCAGATCTAGCCATATCTACATTCTCATCAGTGTTGTGTTTTTAAGGTTTGACTGTGCTGCAGAAGATCTTGGACACAGCTGCTGAGAACAACTGGCAGGTGACATCCATCAACTTTGACACACTGACGGAGGCAGCATTCTTGAAAGCCATCCAAGATCTAGAGAATAAGAAGGAGTACAAGATCATTCTGGATTGTGAGCTGGAGAGACTCAATTCCATTTTAAACTTGGTGAATACTAGGGTATAAATATTTTGGTTGAACTATAGTTAAGGTGAAATAAACGACACATTACTGTACAGTATATAGTGCATATATTCTATTGTAAACCCATAACCATATAATAGAAAGACACAAAATGATTTGCTTTGGGACAGCTCAGTCTAGAACAGACAAAACTTTTTCATTTTGAGGCAGTCTTTCATACTGACTGGAATATTTACATTTACATTACATTTAATCAATTAGCAAATGCTTTTATCTAAAGCCACTTACAAATGAGGAATGTTTTTTTCAATATAGAACATTACATATCTTTTTGGAAAGCAAATACCCTTTTCTGCATGCTTAAAATGAATGCTTCACTCAAAATTAAAACGGTGTCATTGTTCAGTCACCATCATGGCATTATAACCCATTTGGCTTTCTTTCTTCTGTGGAACACAAAACGTAATACTTTACAAAATCATCACGCAGGTCTTTTCCATACAATTGCAGCTCATAGTGACAATGGATGTTAAGGAAAACACCATAAAATATCATAAAAGTAGTCCAAATGACTTGTGTGGTATATTCCAAGTCTTCTGTAGACATATGATGGCTTTGTGTAATAAACAGACGGAAATTGAAGTCATTGTTCACTAATAATCTTCAGTTCTATCAGGAAGACTCACAGATTTTAGTAAAGCGGGGGCGGGGCCGGGCTAGAATGTCGCACGCCCGGTCCCCAATCGGCCTGATGGGGTGCGCGAGGGATAAAGGCGGCCGGTGACGACGGTTCGAGAGAGAGAGAATTACGGGCATGTCCGTCATGTGTGGGTTTATGTTTGTGTTTTGGTTTAAGTTTTCATTAAATTATCATTTATATTGACAAGCCGGTTCTCGTATCATCTTAACCCCCTTACATTGGTGCCGAAAACCTGGGAGGGAGGAGGAGGCGAGAACCATCGTCACCGGCCGCCTTTATCCCTCACATGAACCATCAGGCCGATTGGGGACCAGGCATGTGACATTCTAACCCCCCCCTCCGCTCCACACCGTGCAATAATTATTATTTATATATATAGGAACTGTGCAATATCGTTATGAAATGACATTGCAAGCAGCAAGAAATGTCACCTTTTGTGCTCCACTGAAAATAATTTACAGGCTTTGAACTACATGAGGGTAATGAAGAGTAAATAATGAGAATTTTTTTTTTTTGGTGAACTAGTCCTTGATGTTATGTCCTTTCTTCACAAAGCAAAGGCAAACAATTATTTGAGGGACAAAGAATTCCTTCTTCAGGCTACTTGCAATTACATTCCTCCCTATTCACCATCCAAACTGACAAGACCTCCAAGAACCCATGCCAAAAGAAATGATCAGATACTAGCATAAGACACAATTAACCCTGACTGAAGACATTGGTCTTCACAGGTGTTCTTGCCGTCTTGTTGCATATAGTCATTAAGTCCTATAATTGGACTTCCTATAGTTACAGATGCCAAATCTTTCTTTCCTCCCCTCCATCTTATGTAGTTCTGACTGCCCCTTCTGATCACAGATATTCCACACTCAGTGAGCTTGGGAGAGTGTGCAATTAACTCTTGAATGATGGGAACTATTCATTGCTATTTAGAGAAGCATGCTACAAATGATACTTTAGCTGACATTAAATGAAACAGGGCTGCCATTAGCTGACAGCGACAGAAAGGCTTGAGCTTTTATACTTTCATTTATGATGCATTTGTTTCCTCCAGATTGCGGCTCAAAAAAAGAACTTGAAGAACTACCACTACATACTGGCAAACCTGGTAAGTGAAACAGCCTATATCCTATTGAGCTCCCTTGGTTTGCATGAAAGAACTATGAGCCTTGAGGCTACTTAGCATATATTGTCGGTTAACCTCTCACACATTGACTGAGACACAAGGGAATGCTTAGACAAATCAGTGGTAGTGTTTTACAATGTAGTGCTACTCATTCTTTCATTCTTTCCTTTCCTGGGGAGCATGCATGCTTTTAAATGCATAACACAATGCAGACAGATTGCTGATTACACTCTAAGCTTTGGGAATCAGCGTTTGAACTCTTTCTGGAAGGTATTAGATGCCTTTTCTTCTTTGCTTGTGTGTGTGTGTAAGTGCGTGCGTGTGCGTGCGTGTGTATGTGTGTGTGAGCAGGTATTTATCACTTTGTTGGGACAAAATGTCACCATAAGGATAGTAAAACCTGACATTTTTGACCTTGTGGGGATATTTTGTCGGTCCCCATGAGGAAAACAGGTTTAGGGTTAGGGGATAGAATAGTTTGTACAGTATAAAAACCATTATGTCTATGGAAAGTCCCCATAAAACATGGAAACACAATGTGTGTGTGTGTGTGTGTGTGTGTGTGTGTGTGTGTGTGTGTGTGTGTGTGGCGTGTATTTATCACTTTGTGGGGACCAAATGTCCCCATAAGGATAGTAAAACCCGAAATTTTTGACCTTGTGGGGACATTTTGTCGGGTCCCCATGAGGAAAACAGCTTATAAATCATACTAAATTATGTTTTTGAAAATGTAAAAATGCAGAAAGTTTTCTGTGAGGGTTAGGTTTAGGGGTAGGGTTAGGTTTAGGGGATAGAATATAAAGTTTGTACAGTATAAAAACCATTATGTCTATGGAAAGTCCCCATACAACATGGAAACACAACATGTGTGTGTGTGTGTGTGTGTGTGTGTGTGTGTGTGTGTGTGTGTGACTGAGTGAGTGTGTGTGTGTGTGAGAGAGAGAGAGAGAGAGAGAGTGTGACAAGGTGACATGAGATGTGACCATTTATGTGCATGTTTCTGTCTGGAAGTTTTCTTCGATGATGTAAGAAAGACACTGCTTCCTCAAAATAAAATTATGATAAAATAATCAACAATAATATTCTGTGTGACTGAATAATATTGGATAATAATCAAATAATCAACTATATATATATATATATATATATATATATATACAGGTGAAACTCGAAAAATTAGAATATCGTGCAAAAGTTCATTAATTTCAGTAATTCAACTTAAAAGGTGAAACTAATATATTATATAGACTCATTACAAGCAAAGTAAGATATTTCAAGCCTTTATTTGATATAATTTTGATGATTATGGCTTACAGCTTATGAAAACCCCAAATTCAGAATCTCAGAAAATTAGAATATTACATGAAATCAATAAAAAAAGGATTTTAAATACAGAAATGTCGGCCCTCTGAAAAGTATAATCATGCATATGTACTCAGTACTTGGTTTGGGCCCTTTTGCATTAATTACTGCCTCAATGCGGCGTGGCATGGATGCTATCAGCCTGTGGCACTGCTGAGGTGTTATGGAAGACCAAGATGCTTCAATAGCGGCCTTCAGCTCTTCTGCATTGTTTGGTCTCATGTCTCTCATCTTTCTCTTGGCAATGCCCCATAGATTCTCTATGGGGTTCAGGTCAGGCGAGTTTGCTGGCCAATCAAGCACAGTAATACCATGGTCATTGAACCAGGTTTTGGTACTTTTGGCAGTGTGGGCAGGTGCCAAGTCCTGCTGGAAAATGAGGTCAGCATCTCCATAAAGCTTGTCTGCTGAAGGAAGCATGAAGTGCTCTAAAATGTCCCGGTAGACGGCTGCGTTGACTCTGGACTTAATAAAGCACAGTGGACCAACCACCAGCCAATGACATGGCTCCCCAAACCAACACAGACTGTGGAAACTTCACACTGGACTTCAAGCATCTTGGATTGTGTGCCTCTCCATTCTTCCTCCAGACTCTGGGACCTTGGTTTCCAAATGAGATGCAAAATTTGCTCTCATCAGAAAAGAGGACTTTGGACCACTGAGCAACAGACCAGTTCTTTTTTCTTTAGCCCAGGTAAGACGTTTGACATTTGAAGCCCATGTCCAGGACCCGTCTGTGTGTGGTGGCTCTTGATGCAGTAACTCCAGCCTCAGTCCACTCCTTGTGAAGCTCCCCACACATTTGAATGGCATTTTCCTGACAATCCTCTCCAGGCTACGGTCATCCCTGCTGCTTGTGCACCTTTTTCTTCCACACTTTTCCCTTCCACTTAACTTTCTATTAATGTGCTTTGATACAGCACTTTGAGAACATCAAACTTCTTTTGCAATTACCTTTTGAGGCTTTCCCTCCTTATGGAGGGTGTCAATGATGGTTCTCTTCCGAGGGAACTCGCACTGTGTCGTTGAAAATGACTCTTTGGGGAACGCTCCTTAGCGTGCGCCTCTGAATTATGAATGAAACTATTCCAATCTTGATTGGTGTTGCGTCATGACGTAACATGTGACGGCATAACCGGATGCATAAAAGTGACGCCGGTACACACACACATTAGCTTTCGCTCTTCAGCAAGCGTCTATGTTGAAATTGTTTGTCTTATTTGGTGTTGTTTGTCTGATTTAAAAATATTATGGCCACCGAACAGTTCAAGAAGTGCGTGCACCCCTGCCCTCGTTTCATTACGGGTAGGGACACGCACGCTTTATGTGTGAACTGTTTGGGAGCGCTAGCACGCACAGGCAGCTCTCGAGGGATCTGCCTGTGAAAGTTGTGAAGCACTACCCATGAGAGTGCTGCGCTCCGGTTGGCGTGCTTTGATGAGCACGGTCAGGCTCGCGTTCCCCACGGTTTTGGTCCCGCGTCTGTTGAGGCAGCGGCGATTGAAATCGCGGGGTTCGCAGCGGATTTTGCAGATGAGAATGAGACTGCTGCGCACGTTCTCATTCTTCGTTTGAGGATCCCGAGCCTACTGTGAGTGGTGCAGAAGCCCGCGCGCGCTTCTTCTGCCCATGATCAGGTCCCGTTGCTTGAGCTCACTGCTTCCGAGGAAGTGGATATGCTCAGCATCGATCGCGGATCGACCGTGAGCCAAGCACGCCAGTTTTTGGCCAAGCTTATGAGGAGCTGATTGAGGTTGTGACGCGTGCGTGGCCAGACTGAATATCAGCTGGCCACAAAATGAGCAGGGAACGCAAGTTGAAAGCAAATTAGACGTGCGCTTCCTGCGGCACAGATCACAACCTCAGCGCCGGGTTTGCCGCTTTTCCCGATCTCCACAAAGATATCTAAAACGAGATCGTGGGGTAAACCGCGATTCGTCCCGTATCTCCAGCCCCAGTGTTTGATTACAGACGATGTTTTGGGGGCACGGGATATGGGCTAAAACCCCGGCGCTGCCTAGTAAGCCCTGCAGAGATACATCTGCTTTAATAAGTAGGGCTTACATGGCCGCACACAATCGGTGTTGGTTTCCGCCGTCTCTGACGCCTGGGCCACATCAATTTCCAGCGAACGCACACCGTGCCGTTCGTGTCAAAAAAAAAAATAAATAATAATAAAAAAAACAAAACAACAAGCATCAATTGTGGTCACAAGAACCGTATCGACTAAATCCTGCCGGTTTCTCGCTTCAGGAAGTCGGGAACAGTGCTCGAAAAACACCGAGACCAGCCTCGAGAGGCTGGTTCCCTTAGTTGAAGCTTCGGAAAGAGGTCCTACCGAGGTGGTAGAACCTCGGAGGGCTGACCCTCGCCCAGAGCAACCGAGGTTGCTCTCGCAGCGGAGTCCTCAGGAAATCGGTGTCGGTTCCCGCCGTCTCTGACGCTTCGGGCCACATCAATTTCCAGCTGAACGCACACCGTGCCGTTCGTGTCAAAAAATAAAAAACAAGCATCAATGGTGGTCACAGAAACCGTATCGACTAAATCCTGCCGGTCTTTCGCTTCAGGAAGTCGAGAACAGTGCTTGAAAAACACCGAGGCCAGCCTCGAGAGGCTGGTTCCCTTAGTAGAAGCTTCGGAAAGAGGTCCTACCGAGGTGGTAGAACCTCGGAGGGCTGTCCTCCGCTGCAGAGCAACCGAGGTTGCTCTGCAGCGGAGTCCTCAGGAAATCGGTGTCGGTTCCCGCCGTCTCTGACGCTTCGGGCCACATCAATTTCCAGCGAACGCACACCGTGCTGTTCGCGTCAAAAAATAAAAAACACACATCAATTGTGGTCAAAAGGACTGTATCGACTAAATCCTGCCGGTATCTCGCTTCAGGCTGGTTCCCTTAGTAGATTTTGTAGAGGCATGGAATCATCTTCCCAACATATCTGCATGGGTCCTGCATATAATAAAATCAGGGTACAGACTGCAGTTCGGGCACCGCCCCCCCCCCAAATTCTCTGGGGTGGTGCAGACTACAGTGGTTCCGGAGCAGGCTCAGGTGATGGAACAAGAAGTGCAATCTCTGCTGCTGAAGGAGGCCATAGAACGTGTTCCTCATTCAGACAGGGAGTCCGGTCTTTACAGCCGGTACTTTATAGTTCCAAAAAAGGATGGGGGGTTGAGGCCGATTTTAGATCTCAGAGTTTTGAACCGGCCTTTGAGGAGGTTCAGGTTCAAAATGCTTACCATTCCTGTCATCGTGAGTCAGATCAGATCCGAGGACTGGTTTGTCACGATAGATCTAAAAGACGCCTATTTTCATGTACCCATCCTTCCATGTCACAGGAGGTTCCTGAGGTTCGCTTCGGGGCGAAGCTTACCAATATCGGGTTCTTCCGTTCGGCCTAGCACTCTCTCCCGCACATTCACCAAATGTATGGATGCAGCTCCTGCTCCTCTGAGACTTCAGGGCATCCGCGATACTGAATTTTATCGATGACTGGCTCATTCTGGCCCAGTCTCGAGAAATGGCTGTTCGGCATCGAGATGTCGTCCTTGGCCATATTCGAAGTTTGGGGTTGAGACTCAACACAAAAAGAGTGTGTTACAACCATCCCAGTGCACAACGTTTCTGGGTGTTGTGTGGGACTCGGTTACGATGCAGGCACGCATGTCTCCTGCACGTATCGAGTCCGTTCTGGCGATGGTGTCCGGGTTAAAACTAGGCCAGGCCATCACTGTAAAGCAGTTTCAAAGACTGCTGGGCCTCATGGCAGCGGCATCCAACATTATACCTTTGGGCCTTCTACACATGAGGCCCCTCCAGTGGTGGCTGAAAGCCAAGGGTTTTCCCCAAGGGGAATCCATTTCGTATAATCAGAGTAACGCGCAGATGCCTTCGTTCTCTGCTAATATGGAAGAAACCTTGGTTCCTGTCCCTAGGGCCAGTGTTGGGAGCGTCATGTCGTCAGAAAACCGTTTCGACAGACGCCTCCCTCACTGGCTGGGGCGCGGTCATGGACGGCCGCTTTGCCAGGGGTCTGTGGCAGGACCATCATCATTCTTGGCACATACAGTGAGGAAAATAAGTAT
Source organism: Xyrauchen texanus (assembly GCF_025860055.1). Classification (NCBI taxonomy): domain Eukaryota; kingdom Metazoa; phylum Chordata; class Actinopteri; order Cypriniformes; family Catostomidae; genus Xyrauchen; species Xyrauchen texanus. The sequence goes on along the minus strand of NC_068309.1, from coordinate 21,570,041 downwards.
TTGAACACCCTGCTATTTTGCAAGTTCTCCCACTTAGAAATCATGGAGGGGTCTGAAATTGTCATCGTAGGTGCATGTCCACTGTGAGAGACATAATATAAAAAAAAAAATCCAGAAATCACAATGTATGATTTTTTAACTATTTATTTGTATGATACAGCTGCAAATAAGTATTTGAACACCTGAGAAAATCAATGTTAATATTTGGTACAGTAGCCTTTGTTTGCAATTACAGAGGTCAAACGTTTGCACACACTGCAGGAGGGATTTTGGCCCACTCCTCCACACAGATCTTCTTTAGATCAGTCAGGTTTCTGGGCTGTCGCTGAGAAACATGGAGTTTGAGCTCCCTCCAAAGATTCTCTATTGGGTTTAGGTCTGGAGACTGGCTAGGCCACGCCAGAACCTTGATATGCTTCTTACAGAGCCACTCCTTGGTTATCCTGGCTGTGTGCTTCGGGTCATTGTCATGTTGGAAGACCCAGCCTCGACCCATCTTCAATGCTCTAACTGAGGGAAGGAGGTTGTTCCCCAAAATCTCGCAATACATGGCCCCGGTCATCCTCTCCTTAATACAGTGCAGTCAGCCCTGTCCCATGTGCAGAAAAACACCCCCAAAGCATGATGCTACCACCCCCATGCTTCACAGTAGGGATGGTGTTCTTGGGATGGTATTCTTCTTCCTCCAAACACAGTTAGTGGAATTATGACCAAAAAGTTCTATTTTGGTCTCATCTGACCACATGACTTTCTCCCATGACTCCTCTGGATCATCCAAATGGTCATTGGCAAACTTAAGACGGGCCTTGACATGTGCTGGTTTAAGCAGGGGAACCTTCCGTGCCATGCATGATTTCAAACCATGACGTCTTAGTGTATTACCAACAGTAACCTTGGAAACGGTGGTCCCAGCTCTTTTCAGGTCATTGACCAGCTCCTCCCGTGTAGTTCTGGGCTGATTTCTCACCTTTCTTAGGATCATTGAGACCGCACGAGGTGAGATCTTGCATGGAGCCCCAGTCCGAGGGAGATTGACAGTCATGTTTAGCTTCTTCCATTTTCTAATGATTGCTCCAACAGTGGACCTTATTTCACCAAGCTGCTTGGCAATTTCCCCGTAGCCCCTTCCAGCCTTGTGGAGGTGTACAATTTTGTCTCTAGTGTCTTTGGACAGCTCTTTGGTCTTGGCCATGTCAGTAGTTGGATTCTTACTGATTGTATGGGGTGGACAGGTGTCTTTATGCAGCTAACGACCTCAAACAGGTGCATCTAATTTAGGATAATAAATGGAGTGGAGGTGGACATTTTAAAGGCAGACTAACAGGTCTTTGAGGGTCAGAATTCTAGCTGATAGACAGGTGTTCAAATACTTATTTGCAGCTGTATCATACAAATAAATAGTTAAAAAATCATACATTGTGATTTCTGGATTTTGTTTTTTAGATTATGTCTCTCACAGTGGACATGCACCTACGATGACAATTTCAGACCCCTCCATGATTTCTAAGTGGGAGAACTTGCAAAATAGCAGGGTGTTCAAATACTTATTTTCCTCACTGTAAACTGTCTAGAGATGTTGGCTGTGTTCAGGGCTCTGAGGAGCTTCCTTCCAGACATCTAAGGTTACCATGTCCTAGTACGTTCGGACAATACATCGGTGGTAGCTTATCTGAACCAACAAGGGGGACTCGGATCGCGCCCTCTGTGCAGACTGGCGCATCAGATAATTCTTTGGTCCCAAGGGAAAATACTGTCTATCAGAGCAATGTATGTTCGGGGGTTCAGAATCAGGGAGCAGACATCCTGTCGAGGCAGGGGCTGAGGCCGGGGAATGGAGACTTCATCCAGAGGTGGTGAAGTCGATAGGGGACAAATTTGGACCATCGGAAGTGGATCTATCCACGTCTCGAGGGACGTCCCACTGTCCACTTTGGTTCTTCCTCTCACATCCAGCCCAACTGGGGTTGGATGCCATGGTACAGGCCTGGCCGAGGCCTGCGCCTGTACGCATTTCCCCGATCGCTCTGCTCCCAGGAGTCCTGGAAAGGGTCCGCCAAGAGGGCATCAGTCTACTTCTGGTTGCCCCGATGTGGCCGGCCAGTATGGTTCTCAGACATAATTTCACTCCTGATAGCTCTGCCACGGCAGATTCCTCTGAGGAGGGATCTGTTGTCTCAGGCAGGGGCACAGTTTTCCACCCTCGTCCAGAGCTGTGGAAACTGTGGGTCTGGCCCCTGAGGGGGTTCAGTACCTAAATGCTGGTCTATCAGTGGGGTGGTTGAAACCATACTTGGCTCTAGGGCTCCGTCTACTAGGAGATTATATGGCCTCAAGTGGAATGTGTTCTCCACTTGGTGTAGAGAACATGAATTAGATCCAGTTAACTGCCCGGTGGCTTCAGTTCTGGAGTTTCTTCAAAATCGTTTCTCTCGGGTCTCTCCCTTCCACACTTAAGGTGTAGCGTGGCTGCCATTTCGGCTTTCCATGCACCACTGAGTGATGGGCCTCTGGGGAGGCACCAGCTGGTCATTCGTTTTCTCCGTGGTACATGGAGGATGAGACCGACAACCAGGTCCAGGGTTCCTGCCTGGGACCTGGCGGTGGTTCTCGAAGGGTTATCCCTGGCCCCCTTCGGACCCCTTCAGTCGGCTTAGCCCAAGGACCTGGCGTTCAAGATGGCTTTTCTCTTAGCTATTACCTCTCTAAAGAGGGTGGGAGATCTTCAAGCCCTGGCAGTAACACCAGCTTGCTTGGAGTTTGACCCTGGCGGAGTTAAAGCCATTCTGCACCCGAGACCTGGCTATGTGCCTAAGGTGCCTTCTAACGCGGCACGGTCTACGGTCCTGCAGGCTTTTCATCCTCCACCTCATGTGTCGGCAGAAGAGAGAGGCTCCATTTGCTCTGCCCTGTCAGAGCTTTGGGCATTACCTCGAGAGGTCCTCTTCTTGGAGGAGGTCGGACCAACTGTTAGTGTGTTTTGGGTCACCTAAGAAGGGGCTCCCTGCCTTGAAACAAACCATTAGTAATTGGATTGTTCAGGCTATTATCTCGACCTACAGGTGCTAATTTGCCTTCACCTTTGGCCATAAGGGCTCATTCAACTAGAGGCATGGCTTCCTCTAGGGCTCTCTTATCGGGAGTGCCCCTCCAGGAGATCTGTGAGGCAGCGGTTGGGCTACCCGCACACTTTCATCAGGTTTTATAGTCTGCACCTCCCTAGTACGCCTGGCGCGCGTGTGCTCTCGTCCTAGTTGAGTGCCTGAGTTCAGTTTCACTCTAGGGCAGGCCTTTTTCGGTCGCGTGGCCTAGTGGGCATTCGTTCCCCAAAGAGTCGTTTTCAGCGGCGCAGTGCGAGTTCCCTCGGAAGGAGCGTCTCGGGTTATGACTATAACCCTTGTTCCCTGAGAAGGAGCGAGACACTGCGTCGTCCTGCCACGCCCCTCAATGCCTGAGAGCGGCTTGCTTCATCGCTAGGCTAATGTGTGTGTGTACCGGCGTCACTTTTATGCATCCGGTTATGCCGTCACATGTTACGTCATGACGCAACACCAATCAAGATTGGAATAGTTTCATTCATAATTCAGAGGCGCACGCTAAGGAGCGTTCCCCAAAGAGTCGTTTTCAACGACGCAGTGTCTCGTTCCCTTCTCAGGGAACAAGGGTTATAGTCATAATCCGAGACGTTTTCTGCACAACTGTCAGGTCAGCAGTCTTCCCCATGATTGTGAATTCAACTGAACCAGACTGAGAGACCATTTAAAGGCTCAGGAACCCTTTGCAGGTGTTTAGCTGATTAGAGTGTGACACTTTGAGACTACAATACTGAACCTTTTCACAATATTCTAATTTTCTGAGATTCTGAATTTGGGGTTTTCATAAGCTGTAAGCCATAATCATCAAAATGATATCAAATAAAGTCTTGAAATATCTTACTTTGCTTGTAATGAGTCTATATAATATATTAGTTTCACCTTTTAAGTTGAATTACTGAAATTAATGAACTTTGCACGATATTCTAATTTTTCGAGTTTCACCTGTAGATATATATATATATATATACATATATATATATATATATATATATATTTATTTATTTATCTATCTATTTATACACTACCGTCAAAACTTTTGAAACACTTGACTGAAATGTTTCTCATGATCTTAAAAATCTTTTGATCTGAAGACATATGCAAAAATATAATTGTGCCACCATGTTAATATATTTCATCATAGATGGAAACTACTTCAATACTGTTTAAAAAGCATCCCGGGGTGATACCTCAAGAAGTTGGTTGAGAAAATGTCAAGAGTACATGTTTGCAAATTCTAGACTACGGGTGACTATTTTGAAGATGCTAAAATATAACACAGTTTTGTTTAGTCACAACATAATTCCCATAGTTCCATTTCTATTATTCCATAGTTTTCCATTATTCCATGTGAAGGGAAAAAATAATAATAATAAAGAATGAGTAAGAGTTTCAAAACTTTTGACCGGTAGTGTATACATGTAAAATATTCAACAATACCAAAAAAAGAAGCCCTGAAACAAATCTATCCTAAAAAAATAAAAAAAACTATGCCATATTTCACAAGACTAATAGTAATAAATAGATAGGAACCGTTTGTGAAGACAAACTTTGTTGTTGACTTGCCAAAGCCTTGTCTAAAGGTAAAGTTCTTCAGCCAGTCTAATTAGCAACATCTGTGCCAATCATCACTGAGGTGCTCAATGGTGTGGATTGGTTTCTGAAGGGAGAGAAAGCAGATATAAGCTGTGAGAAAAGCCAGCAAAGAAGGATTAGGTGGTGGCATGCATCTATTTAGCTGGTGAAGAAGAAGAAGAAGAAGAAGAAGAAGAAGAAGAAGAAGGAGGAGGAGGAGGAGGAGAAGAGAGAAGAAAAAGTGTGCTGCTAATGTTGCTTGCTAAATTATTGAAAGAGTTATAACAAATGTTGAATGGTAGGCTGTTAGATCTTGTTGCTCCATCCTTACCTGCTCATAAGTTATTCTTGTTTGATTGATTACTATCCTGTTAAAGCTGAGAACGTTTGAGTTACATTAACTGGAAACTGTAAGGAGGAAGGTACCATTGAAATTGAATCTTTTGTAAGGTTAGGTAACACTCCCTCTTAAAGATAGTATTCCATTTCTGTTTGTTATTTTGGCCTGGCCTCGTCCTGAAGTTCATTGCTTCCCTATATTTTTTGTGCTAAGTATGCTGGATGTAGTTTGAAAGCCCTAGGAGGAGTTACAGTTGATCATTTTGGTCTTGCATTGTATGTTAATATTAACATACAAAATGAGTATAGTATTGGTTGTATGTGAATAGTCAAAAATGTGTGGTTAATTGTGTTCCCTGTGTCTTTAACTAAGAAACTGTGTGAATATCAGATGGAATTAGACCATGAATTTACATTAAAAAAAAATATGTAAACTGTAATTTACATTACACTAAATATACCCAGACCCAAAACAAGGGAGCTTTGTATTTGCTTACTCAACTCAGAGGTTCTAATGAAGACTTTATATTCGAGCTGTTTACTGTAATAAAATAATAGTTGCTCGGAGAATATAATTGGTCAGCTGAACAAACTGTAAAACAGCGCTCATGAACTGTGATTTCACAGGAAGCATTGTAAATGTATAATTGAGATTTGTGAGGGGAAGAAAATAAAATCCTCCAAACTGAAAGACTATCTTGCCAATGCATAATCCAGTTTAACATTATTTTTTTTTTTAAAGTCACCCAAAAGCTAATTATTTTTAAAGCAGCAATGATGTAACACTGCGTGACAGACTCTCCTGGGATTCATCTTCTCGTGAGCCAGTCATCCATGTGAGCAAACATACTGTACAGATACACAGATACAATTTGCTGTTATCACACAGATAGTGTGATATATACCCAGCATGCATGTCTGTATGAATATCACTGTATCATTAGCTCTAATACTGATTGACGAAGTGTGCCGAACTATACACACCACTCATGTAATCATGCTTCATCATTACACTGATTTTAAATAAATGTGCCCTGGTATCTCCTTGGTATTATTCCAAGACTTAGTCTCAGAGGACATAATTATGCCTAAAAACTGCTCTGACTTATGGAGTCATGTTGCGTTCTGTATTGCTTTTTGACAGGGACCTGAAAACTACGTTGTGTTGGAATTTATCCCATTGCTGCGTGATGTCATACTTAATATATAATCAAATTAATTCCCTGATTACTTATTTTTTTTAACCATTTCAAAGTTCAACACAATCCTGAGATTTACATTTTTGCATATGCTTCTTCTGTTTTATTAAAATTTTCATTTTGATTGTATTTTCTATTATTTGTTTAAAAAATACACAAGTGATTACACATTGTAGGCTTTGTTCACACTGCATGCAATTCCAATTAGTTTTTCAAGTCCAATCTTTAAGACTGACTATCACACATTTCACAAGTGATGAAATCTGATTTGTTTGTTCAGACAGCATAATCAATATCCTAATCAATATATATCGTAGTAATGATGTAAGCGTCAACTGTCAATGTGGAAAGAGAGGCAAAAAGAACTTTGGAAATTTTGCATCTGCTAATGTCTGTCATAACATCTCGCTGCTGTGCTGACCTCATGAGGTGCGTCAAATAACTTAAGCGACAGAGCGTTTTAAGTATTCATTCATGTACTGTGTCTAAAATAACTCCCAATACACACATTTTTGCACAACCTTTCCAAATAGTCAACTGTGATTAGTGATCAAAGCTTTAGATAATATTATACACTTTGTATGACATTATATACATGTTGTACCCTTTATGATAGAAAAGCTTTTTGGAATTTGATCTGTCCATTCTGATGCAGACACATTATAAAAATTCTGATTTTAATGGATGTCAGATACGGCAAAAAATCTGATTTTAGTTGCCTGTCTGAACAAAGTTCTGTATTATGTTGATATGTTACACTTTGTACACTGTAAGTCTTTAAATCTAAGCAGGATCATCAGATGTTGCAGCTAGACAAACCAATTAATGGAAATGTTGATGTGTTTACTTTCAGGGATTTCTTGATCTTAATCTCACCGAATTCAGGAAGGGAGGAGCCAATGTGACAGGTTTCCAGCTCATGAACTACACAGATCCTACTGTTAGCAGGACAATACAGGACTGGTTGGAGTTTGACAGTAAAGACTTGAAAAGCCCCAAAAGGAGGCTGAAAGTAAAGCAAAGTTGTAGTCATAAAAATGTGATATATAGATGATCTTTGTGGGGTTAAGTTCACTCAAAAATTCTGTCATCATTTCCTCATCCTCATGATGTTCCAAACTCGTATGGCTTACTTTCTTCTGTGAAACACCAAAGAAGTTGTTTAGCAGAATGTCCAAACTGCTCTTTTCCATAAAATCAAATTGGATAGTGCGGAGGGGCTGTTAACAATCAAAAAAGGACCATAAAAGCATCATAGAATAGTTTATATGACTTGTGTGCAGAGGTTAAATTGGGCCGGAGTGCACCGGAGCGCAGCTCCGCCTCCTCGGGTCCACAACACACCCTGCCGGAGCTCAGCTCTGTCTCCTTCAGCACCAAATATTGTTATTCCACTTGAATTATTTTTAATCTCCTGACTCCTGACAAATACATGGCATATGAGACTGAATAATTAGCAAGACTACACAGAGACACCCAGGCTACATGGAATTATCAGACGTCATAAATGCATTAATCACTGATTCAGCACCCCGCCCACAACCATCAAGGGAAAACTGTCACTATTCTAAGCATAACAGCGACATTACCATGGAAACCCGCTAACGGCTAGAGCGATCTTTTATTATTCAGTTTGAATAATAATAAAAAAAATATGTATAGAACGACTAATGTTTGTCGCAAAGCGGACGAGTTTACTCTTTTTTTTCTTTCTAAAACTTGTCATGATGCGGGTCTCCTCGATGGTTTTTCAACACACAACAGAATAACACCGGCTGCATTAATATGATAAATAATTACTGCAAGAGTTACATTAACATTCAGGTGCGAAGGGACTTCAACGTTTCTAAATTGTACAAATAAAAAATACATTTACATATTCGTCTCTGGCTTGCAATATTTTCAAACATGTTCATTTCATAAGTTTTCCGAGGGTGAAATCCATTGCCTGCCCTTAACATTCAAGATAAAAATAAGTGAATTGTAAAGTATTTGTCTTTGTTTGAATAACTACTCAACCCTAACTTACACATTAATACTGGAAAAAGAGCCCCTTTGGTGTAAAAACACATTAAGTCATTTTACGGCGGGATTTTGAATGATGACCATTCACTGTAAATTAGGGCTCCCCCTCCCAACAAAAGCCAATTTAACCACTGCTTGTGTGCAATATTACAGGTCATAAAAAATGTATCTATATGATAGCTATAAGTGAGGAATAGACCACTTGCTTGATAACTGTGGTCACTGCTCACTTTCTATTTATGGAAAATAGCAGCTTGGACATGGTTCTAAACTTCTTTGCTATAAATAACACAAAAAGCTTAACTGGTAGAGCATTGCACTAGCAACATCAAGGCTGTGGGTTCGATTCACAGGAAACAAACTAATCAATACCTTAAATGCACTGCAGGTCGCTTTGCATAGAAGCATTTCCATAAAAGTAAGAATGTCATATGGTTTGGACTGACATTAGGGAGAGTAAATTATTACAAAATTTAAAATTTTGGGGGAAACTATCCCATTAAAGGTGTATCATAATTTTCTCTGAGTGTCTAAAGACATTAATTAAGTGCTGTAAAAACGTGCTGCCAAAAGGTTGTGGATAAATTCCTTTGTCTTCTTCCCTTTATTCTCACTGGATCTGTCATTGGAATCTCCATGGAACTTCTCAGTACACTGGAGCACTCACATATGATGGGGTGACTGTCATGGCCACCGCCTTCCAGAACCTGAGAAACCAACGCATTGATATCTCTCGTAGGGGAAATGCAGGAGAATGTCTTGCTAACCCACCGGCCCCCTGGGGGCAAGGCATCGACATTCAGAGAGCCTTACAGCAGGTAATCAGCCTTATTACAGTACATGGTCGCTATATGGCCTTATAGCAATCTCCTTTGACAGACATTTTCAGTTGAATGGGGTGTGCCAAAGTATTCTTTGTTGTATAAGAAACTAATTGCTTGCAATGTTTACACCTTTTATGATAAACAATTAAATTCCGGTATGTGTGATTCTCTGCATAGGTACAGTTTGAAGGATTAACAGGACACGTTCAGTTTAATGACAAAGGACATCGAACCAACTTCACTGTCAGCGTGATGGAGTTTAGCCCAAGTGGACCAAAGAAAGTAATTCAAATCCTATTTTCCCTGCTTGTAAAACAAATGGGTCCACATTTACCAGTGCAACACAATAACTGTCCATTCTGACGTCTCACTTAAGTCAAAATGGCCATTTTGTGGCTTTTAGTCATGTCCAAAGTTGTTTCTGAGCATATGGGTCTCTAAGCTAATTCCGACTTGGTGCATTAGCAGGTATACACATTTCAAATTTACTGTCTCTTTCTTTCTGAAATACAGACCAAAACAATGATAACTCATACTGCACTCACTCATTTTGTCCAATCAAAGGTTATCAGAAAGAGAATGTCCTTCCTCCTAATTCCATCATGTTTTTGGCTGTGATGTAAGCTAAAGGCTATTGGCTATTTTAAAAAAGGGTAGCCCTTTGATATGTCAAAAACTTCCTGACTTAATATGTAATACGTTCTATAACACAGAAAAGACAACTGTGCTCGTCAAGCCAGTTCATGGAGACTTTAAAACACATTTGTGCTTGACATTCTTCTAACATAAATTTGATTGGTAATGATTTACGTGTGGTTGCACCTAAAATTCCAGCACTGGCTGTGATGAAAGCAAATTAAGTCTTAGTCACAGGAAAACTCAAAGAGCAGCACACATTTCAAGTGATTACAGCTCATCTTAAGCTGTCAGTATGAATATTTAACATTCTAAAAATAGTCACGCTGAAATTCCTGTGCACATTGATGTGATACTCCTCACTTCTGACTACAGGTGGGCTACTGGAATGAGCATGAGAAATACGTGAACACAGCTACCTTCAACAACATACTCAATGAAACATTTGGCCTGCAAAACAGGACCTACATTGTCACCACCATCCTTGTGAGTTTTGTGACTTTTATCAAACAACTTCTAGCCATCAATTGAAGGAATTTCAATTGATTATTATTGTTATTATTTCCAAGGCAAAAACATCTTGGTTACTGATGTAACCTCTGTTCCCTGATAGAGGGAACGAGACATTGTGTCAATGTAGTGACACTAGGGGTTCGCTCTTGAGAGCCCCAATCACCTTTGCTTTATTCAGAAAAGGCCAAAGAAAATTGCAGTGGAATTTGCATGCCGATCTCCACCCCGGACATACTGGTATAAAAGGAGATGCCGAGCACCACTAATTCATATTTGTGCTGAGGAGCCGATAGAGAGTCCCGGCCATGTCAGCGGTCGACCTTCCAGCGGTAACCTTCCAGCTAGTTAGGTAAGGCCTCTTCCTGGTCCCGTTAAGCGTGGGAGGAGGCACTTACCCAGGCTACAGGCGGTGGCCTTTCCTGATTTTTGTATTAAGCAATTTCCCGCCGAGCACCTGCTAGAATAGCACTGGTTAAGTGCTCTTCCTGCTCCATGAGGGAGAGCACTACAGAGACCACATCCTACCGAAGGGAATACCTCACATGGACTTACCGACAGGAAAGTTCACATATGGAATGATGCCACTGGGGAGCATCCTATCTATGGAGGGGTTTACTGAGGGGAAACCGAACAGTAGAAATGCATCATACGTGATTACTGAGAGGGAAATCACCACGTATGGAGTACTGAGCCCAAGTACACGGGCTCACCTGTACAAGGAGCATACCACGAGTACTGGGCCTGGCGGCATTACTCCCCCGCCGAGTTCGTCACCGAACGTGCTTAAGAAATTATAGAGGCGTCCAGTGTTCATCAGTTGCGGGAAACTGTTGTGGGCAAAATAGCGCACATTATCACCTTGAAAGGGGAAAGGCGCTAATGCAACTGATACATCCGATCAGCTGCCCGGCCTATTTTTTGTTACCCCGTAATATTTGGGGCGAAACCAGTTCTATGCACAGGTTGTAGAACCTTGCAAAGGTATTGGGTGTAGCCCAACCCACTGCTCTGCATATGTCTGTTAGAGAGGCGCCCCTTGCCATTGCCCAGGAGGATGCAACACCTCTAGTGGAGTGTGCTCAGACTCCCAAGGGGCATGGCAGGTCTTGTGATAGGTAAGCCAAAGAAATGGCATCCACAATCCAATGGGCCAGCATCTGTTTGGAGACAGCTTTCCCCTTCTGCTGCCCTCCAAAACAGACAAAGAGGTGCTCAGAGCATCTAAAGCTCTGCATGCGGTAGGAAGCGCTTTCAGTTGTACATAAACTACCAGTGCCCTGGTAGTTTATGTACAACGCGGTTGCTGTGTTTTGTGTCCGGACCAACATGTGCTTGCTGTAGTGTATTTAGGGGTTTCAATGAAACTTCGCTAACTGGTTGGGTTAGCGGTGCTGTGTTAGGTTATTAGCTTAGATGTACTGTGTTGACAATAAGTCCGGTTAGTTGCCCGGAAGAGTCTCTTTAGAATTTCCCGTGAACTTTTGTCACCATAGCAACCAACACCAGTGATTTGTGATCTGGGTCAACACTAATGAAAACAGTTTAATCGATGCATATGAACTTCAGCGCGTTCCGCAATGCACAAATAAACAGTGATCAGTTAAAGTGATGGAGGCGAGCGCGATAAGGAGGGCCGTCTTCAGGGAGAGGGCCCTGAGTCCGACTGTGCAACAGTGCGCTGGCAGCGGCCCAGACAAGCATGTCGGACATCTGGGCATCAGCCTCAAACTGGGTGTGCTGGCCCGAAGGCGGCAGCCCAGCCGAGTCATCCGTGTCAGACGCCGGACCGCTCTCCGATGCAGCGACTGACGTGCAGTCTTCTCTATGACCCGACGAGATCCATTCTAATTCTGTCGAAGGGGATCTCGATCAAAGGCAGCGGGCGCAATATCGCTTTTGGGGTGGCAGGTGGATTCACCAACTGACATTCCCGGCACGCCGCACACCACTTGCGAACTTCCCCGTGAATGCCTGACCAAAAGAAACGGGCCATTATATGGTTCAAAGACTTTTCGTGACCTAACTGGCCAGCCATTGAATTATTGTGAGCTGCCTGGAAGAGTATTTCCCTAAGGCTCTTTGGTACTAACAGCTGAGTTGTAATCTCTTTGGTTTGAGTGTCCCGTGTCACTCGATACAACCGCTCTTTGATAATAGAAAAGTATGGGTATGTGAGTGCAAGTCCGGGCTGGAGCTGTTGACCATCAATTACTTTCACTTGGTCTAAGCCGTGCTTGAGGGACTCATCATGCGACTGCTCCAGAGGGAAATCCTCCTCAGGGAAGTCACTGAGAAAGGGAATTCCCTCATCTGCATATTCCTGACGCTGAGCCGACATTGACGGCCCTGGCACTGCCTCCCCAGCCATAGTATCGTATGTCACACCCCACGCCACTACTTTGCAGAACCCATCCACACACATTACCCTCAGTAGATCTTTAAAACCGGGCCAGTTGGTTCCCAAAATTGGTGGATGGTTGAGGCGGGAATTAACCGCAGCCTTGACTCTATCAAAATCTATTAACCTTCCCCTGAATTGTACCTCAATTGTAACCACTGGATACTTGTGAATGCCACCATGCACACACATCAGCCTCACCAGTTTATTTTTATCCAATGCCTCACCTTGCACCAAGCATTGGTGGATTGAGGTTTGAGAACAACCTGTATCCACAAAACTTGATGTGTATCCTCCTTCACCCTTCACGGTATACAATACATCCCTGCTCGATTGGTGGCAGCCTGTTGAGCGTCGGGGATCCGGACCAGTGTCCCCACCTCCATCACTGGACACCACTCCTGGCTGTGTCTGGTTTCACCACAGCTCCAGCAGACCGGCCCAGGTCTTCCTTCCGCACATGTGGGGGCGGTCTCGCCAAGCTGGGGGGGATAGCGGAGCGAGACAGGGGGTTGGAAGAGACAGACGAGGGAAAGGGTCCTCGGGGCAGGGGTCTGGGCGGGCCTCCCCACCTCTAAGGAGCTAGAATTGGGTGGGATTGAGGGGATCGGGGGAAGGGGAGGGAACTTAAGACAGAGGGGGTGGAGAGAAGAGAGAGGATACTGCTTCGCCACCTCCTGGGAACGCTGCCATGTAGTCCTTTGCCAGCTGGACGGCTCCATCCAACGATGCCGGGCGGTGGCACTGAACCCAATTGGACATGCCTCAGGGAAGTTGGAAGACAAACTGCTCCAGTACCACTAGGTCGACCAATTCCACAATGTTGCGGGTTCCCCCACCAGCAACCATTTCTGACGGGCGTCACGGAGCTGCTGTGCTAAAGCGAACTGACGGCCGTCCTTCCAGAAGCTCAATGAGTGGAAGAGCTGCCGACTCTGCTCCGGGGTCCGACCGACCCATTGCTGGATGGCCTTCTTTAGGTGATTGTAATCCAGGAGGCTGGCGGTGGGGAGTTGTTGTGCCGCCAGCTGCGCCTCCCTGGAAAGCAGGGGCAATAGGTGGGCCACCCACTGAATGGGAGGCCACCTCCAAACCTCCGGTTTTCTCGAAAAGGTTGAGGAAGGCCTCCCGATCATCGATTGGCCCCATTTTCTTGAGGGCCACCGGTGGGATGGGCTCCGATGAGTTCGCAGCACCAGCCCCCTCCCTGGTGATCAGGCTCTGCAGCACCTGCCGTCCTCCGCTTGTGCCTGGACCAGGGCTTGGAAGCATTGTTCCTTCACCTGGCGTACCTCCATGAGGGCATGGTGTTGTGCTTGCTGGATGCTGGGTTTACCACTGTAAAAGCTCTTTGTTCGGGGCAATGGAGGAGTCAGGAGACATTGAAGCAAATTCACGGTCAGGGTTTTTAATCTTCAGTTTCACACACACAATCGACGGTAACCGTCGATACAAATAACGTTTATAAATAAATGAACAAGCACTCTCTCTGCTCATAGCTGTTGTGCTTGCGGGTCACTCTCTTTCTGTATACTCTCTCTCTCTCTCTCTCTCTTTGGACACTCGGCGTGCCTTTTATGTCTTCTCCGAGACAGGTGTTAGGTTTAATAATGAACCAGGTGAAAAGCCTTACCGCTGTCTCTTTTTTCTTGATGTTTGTCTTTGCATTCTCTGTGACTGAGGTGAAATACAATACTTCGATAAGTTACCAGCTGAAAAGTATGCTGGAAATGCAAAAAGTATTTGATGTAGCTGATGCAAGATTTTCTTTCATAACAACCACCCTTAATTATGTAATAACCAAACAACTAGCCTTAACCAAGCAACTAAACCACATTATCACACGAAAAAAGGAAACATTGCTCTAAGATAAGTCAAAGAGAGCAAAATTAGCCTACACTATGTTTCTCATCCTTAGGAATCTCCCTATGTGATGCTGAAGAAGAACCATGAGAAGCTAGAGGGAAATGAAAAGTTTGAGGGTTACTGTGTGGAGCTGGCTGCAGAGATTGCCAAGCATGTGGGCTATTCCTACAGAATAGAGCTCGTGGGTGATGGAAAGTATGGAGCTAGAGACTCAGAGACAAAGATGTGGAATGGAATGGTTGGAGAACTGGTGTATGGTGTAAGTACAGTAGCTAGTGCCTGTGAATGTTATCAAGTTCTGTATGGTTAGGATATTTTTGTTAAGTAGTAATTTGTGTAGTTTTAATTTTAAAGTTTTTCATTTTATTTTTATATTTAACATATTCCATTCACATGATCTATAGCATACATTGATGGTCACTTTGCCTTAAGACTGCATTTTCTCTATTCCTACTATAGCGGTATATGTAACATTGACACAAATCTTTTCTGAGATAAATGAATTATTTTCTGAGATAAATGAATTAAATAAAAAAAGTGCTGTCAAAATGGGCAAGAAACAGGACAGTGTTCAAACCTCAAAACCTCAAGGTTGGACAAAAGTTTATCATTTCTTCTCAAGGATCTTTCCCCCACACTCAGATGACTGAGGATGACTTTTGCAGACACCCTGAATAATTTCTTATTCAGAGCATTTTTTACCCCGAGGCTGCAATATTTTGGGCTTTGTAATGCTAAGCAGTGTCAAATATAGTATGTCTTCATTGGGCTAAATGTGAAAACTCCAACTCACTGTTGTTAAGTGGTGTTCTTTAGACTTTTCTCTCCTTCTTGAAGAAAATATGACGTTTTTATGAAGCATAGACAGTGATACTGTGTGAGGGAGTCTCAGGAGAATCATGTCTGATAGGACTGACTCTGTAATGATTCGTAATGTTGGAAGTTATTTTTATGTTTTTCTATTGCTAAAAAAATAGATACATTTTCTTTTTTTTTCTCAAATTCAGATTGTGCTAGATTTCTAATTCCAGTGTGTTTGGAAGACGTACAGAGAAAGAGCCTTATTGTTGTGTGCAAACTAAGTCACAAGGCTTTCTATAGAATATTTTGTATGTTTGATTATTCATCACTTTCATAGAATTTGTTGAGAGCAAGTTCTTGAGAACACATTTAAGAGAACAGTTTTATGTTGTTTTATAATGTATGCCTTATTGTCAACAAAATAAATCACACTGAACACTCCATCTTTGGTTAATGATGTAAATCCTGTTGTCTTGCAGAAAGCAGATGTAGCTGTGGCTCCCCTCACTATCACTTTGGTCAGAGAGGAGATGATTGACTTCTCCAAGCCCTTCATGAGCTTAGGCATCTCCATCATGATCAAGAAGCCCACCAAGTCCAAGCCAGGTGTATTTTCCTTCCTGGACCCACTGGCCTATGAGATCTGGATGTGCATTGTGTTTGCTTACATTGGCGTTAGTGTGGTGCTATTCTTAGTGAGCCGCTTCAGTCCGTATGAGTGGCACATAGATGATGAAGAGGAGGGAGAACAGCAAAGCCAGAATCAGAACCAGTCACCATCACCAGAACCCAACCAGTCTCCCAGCCAGCATGATCAGAATCAGAATCAGCGAGAAGAGAAGCAGGAGAAGCAACCAGAGCACAGCAATGAGTTTGGGATCTTCAACAGCCTGTGGTTTTCCCTGGGAGCCTTCATGCAGCAAGGATGTGACATTTCACCAAGGTAGGTGGCTCATCATTAATATCAAATTATAAATTTTTTTTATCCTCATTTTTTTGTTGTCACAAACAACATCTCTGACAGAAGAAAATTGTACAATAAAGATAATCTTGTAAATCGTCTGCTGCATTACATGTTTACGCAAAAATCGTGATTCTTGGAAATTAATTTTTTCTGAATTCATGTTAAAATACATTTATTGCACATGTTAAGCCAAATTTTTTTGTTTATTACAAAATTTATAACTAAGCGACCCTTCAATAAAGCCTCTTCCGCACAAATTTTAAACTAATATGTTTTAAGTGTCCTGTCGCCATTCACTTTCCAAAGTAAGCGGTTTTGGAGATAATTTTCAAGTCTTCGTTTTCGGTGGAGGAAAATGCCATTCTAGTGTGGATGAGAAGCGTAAACGTAGCAAAATCCATGTGCTTTCAAACAAAAACAAATCAGTGTGGACATGGCCTAAGTCTTATTTCAGAGTATTAAAAATGATGTGCATATACATTATATTACATATATACAGTTCATATACTGTATATAAATAATATAATGTATACATATATTTCAAATACAGTATATGTAGGATACAGTACATATCTTTTCTATATGCCAATGGTAAATTCATGAGCTAACGAAGCTATAACTTTAATTCTGTCTTTATTTTGCATTATGAGATCAGATCGCTTTCAATACATCAAAATGTAAAAAATAATACAAATATTAAGAATACTAATCATAATTACTCTCACTTCAATCACACTAAACTATAGTGTCAAAAGTGTCCCTTTGCGCCTCCTGGCAGCGAATGAGTCTCATGTGTGAAAATTTACAGTTTTACTGCGGTAGTACTGCCAGGGGTAAAGAGTGCCTACTGTTGCTCAATCTTGTATAGGTTCTGCAGCCAATCACATTTAGTCTAGGCATACATAATAACTGTTTGTGTTTCAATTGGTTTTGAGAATGCGTAAGCACATCTATAGAGAGAATTAGCATATATTTGCGGAGATTGTCTAATGGCTGTACAAGACAGGTTATGAAACCCCTTCATTTGGAGATGGTTTGGCCGTATAGTATGCTAACTGATAACTGCAGGCACCTGTTGTGAAATTTGTATGTGCTAACATTTTCTGCACATTTTATGTAAGTGCACTTGTATTCATTATTAGTTAAAAGATTAGTTCACCCAAAAATGAAAATTTTGTCATCGTTTACTCACCCCTTTGACTTTGTTATAACCCTATATGACTTTATTTTTTTTTTCTTAATGCAAAGGGAGAAATTATGAAAACATTTTGTTATGTCATACAATGGCAGTTTATGGTGGCCAAGCTTCAAAAGAACACAAAATTATAAGTCAGAAGTCTAATAAATTATTCCATGTGACTCATGATTTTTTTGAAAGCAATGCAGGAAAGGTTTGGTGAGAAACAAACTGAAATTGAATGTATTATTTAGTGAAAAAGTTCACTGGCTGTTTCCTGTACACGTTCATTGTAGGACACGAGAGCAACAGTTCACGCAGTCCACTCGCAACATTGGGGCATCATTTTGTCATCTAAAAACAGGTCATCTACAGTGATAGCAACAACACAATGGATCACAAAACAGAGAACAGAACTTGCTAAATATGTCTGAAGAGTCTGTAGTCGAAGAATTGATGCATTTCTATGATCAAACAGAAACATAGAGGAGGCTACAGGCAACCACAGTCACACCGTATCCTGACCTGATGCCAACGGCATGCGATAAAAGGTATATGTATGGAAATCAGAGCGATGGTACATTCTATAGATCAAGCAATTCTGTCTGCTGTGAAATGGCACCAGTCCAAAAATAAAAAATATAAAATAAGGCTGAGCATAGAAATACATAAATTCTTTGACTACAAACTCTTTAGACATGTTTAGCAAGTTCTATTCTCTGTTTTATATCCAGTTGTATTGTGCTCTGTTGTCGTCATCACTGTGGCAGACCTGTTTTTAGATAAACAATTTGGTTTTCGCTTGAACGCCCCAATGTGCCCTATCATGAACGTGCACAGGAGATCAGTGGTCAGTGAGCATTTTCACTAAATAATACATTCGATTTGTTTTCTCACCAAACCTTTCATAACAAACATACATTTCATGGAATAATTTATTAGGCTTCTGAATTATACTTTTGTGTTCAGGTAGAGGTTGTCACCATAAACTGCCACAAGAAATAAATAAAGACATACATTATAGAGATATAATAACACATGGGCGAGTAAACAATGACTGAATTTAAATTTTTGGGTGAACTATCCCTTTAACGATGCCTCAGAATATATTGAAAGAACAGAGCACAAATACACTATAGGTAAATAGGGGAAGATAAAGATGGATTTTTGAGACTTCAGCAGAGAAAGCAATATAAAAAGAATGAAGTAGCAGAAAAGCCAAAGCAAGAGAAATGTCAGCATTATAAGACAGAGTTGGGGAGCAAATTAGAACTCCTGCATAGGATTAATAGATGAATCCTACAAATATCCACCTATCTACTGCAAGTCCAGGGATCAGGGGTGCAATATGTCCAAAGAATATAGACAGTTAGCTTCGGTCTCAGAGGGCTTTAAGATTATTAAAACAAGAAATTGAATGTTGGATATAAAAGCTTAAAAGTAGACAATTACAGGCAGCTCGTAGTGTGTAGCTGACAAAAACAGCTGATGTGGTACATGTAATGGAAAGAAGACTTGGAGCAAATTTATGAGTAAAAGTAATTGTCACAGGGTTCTGATAACATACTGTACAGTTGATTTCATGGATCTATGCAAACAGATGAAAAAAATAACCTTTCTCAAGGTCTTCGATATGCAGAAGTTTCAAATCCATCCTTGTTTGTGTTTGCAGAAAAAGTCCTGCAGCTCTAAATTCCTTGACCTTTCCACTCCAAGCACCTTATGCGATGCTGTCCTGTCTCTTCCACTGAACTGACACTTGTTCACACAATTTTTTATTTACAATTAGTCATGAGGGAAGTGTAACCATAGGTTAGGCTATTGCTGACACCCCTGATATGGTCCTCTACCCTCATTATGTGCAGATTGGCTTTGAGCCTCTGGATGTGCTGGCTCCTCAGCTAGTGTTTGAAATTTTGGTTGGACATGTATATCCTTGGCTTGAGGGAAGGAACCAACATGCTCAAATTAGATTATACCGCCAGAGAGCTTTCCATGACAGATGTGATTGTCTCCACCAGAGCACTCAGCCTGGCATAGCGTTCATCCATGCTAACTATTACAATCATTACAAATAACCTTGATCTGCTTTCATCAGTATTTTGTGAACAAGAGTAATCTTGCCTCATCTAACCTGAACTCTGCTGACATAAACAGCTTAAACCAGCCTAAGCTGGTTTGCTGTATTTAGCTGGTTTTTGGGCCATTCTCAGCTGTTCAGACTGGAAGATTAGCCGACTGACCAACTAAACCAGCTGAGCTCCTGCTTGGCCAGCCTGGGATCAGCTAGTCCAGCCCAAGACTAGCTAGACCAGCTTAATCAATTTTAAGACCAGCACACCATTTTAGGCTGGTTTAAGCAATTATTTTGTTATTGTTGTTGTTGTTGTTGTTGTTGTTGTTGTTGTTGTTGTTTAGCAGTCAGGAGTTGTTTTTTCATGGTCTTAGATTGGAATGAAATGGTGCTGAATCAGCTTCTTTTTACCTAAGGGCTTCCGAGAGTGATAGGAAAACTCATCCTGACAGGGACTCACTCTTTCAGTGTGTTTTACAGAGCTCTCTATTCGTTATTCTGTATTTTGAATGTGTGAGCAAAGACAAGACTGTGGATGTAGCATCAGGCCTTAGAGTAGTGCCTTATTTTGACCTAGATTTGCATTTCCTGAAAGAAATGCGGCAGCAAAATAACAGTGTTAAGGATTCAGGTATGCCTAGGATTTAGGCATTAGTTCTGTCTATATGAAATACTAGTAAATGAAAGACATCAAACACAAACAGTTTGATAGAGTTTGATAAATATTACAGTACCTTCTTGCAAGCAGTGTAATAAGATGTGCCCTCATGACAATGAGGCAGCGAAGGTCTATGGATTTTTTCACACAACAGCATCAAAGAATGTCCCATAATACAACTGTCTAACAAGTAGTAAGTCATGGCTATTGACTGTTTTTAAGGGGTGTTTCCTTCAGTATGTCCCACCCAAACGTTTCAATTGGAAATGCATCAACACAGGAAAGAAAACTGCTCGCCAAGCGATTTTATGGGTTTTTTAATACTCGTGAGATTTTAAATTAAGGTGCTCATTTGGACTGTGAGGCTATTTGTAAAACATTTCAGACACCACTGTTTAAAAAAAAAAAGAACGTTTGGCATAAGTGTTTTGGGATTGATGATTGTGTGGGCTAGACCGAAGACACCAGGCTAGTACAGCATTTATCTCTGACAGCAAACTTTTTTTTCCACGACAAATGTCAGAGCTGCCACTCAGAGCTCTGACTGGTCACATTGTTATTTACCATTGCTCATCTGTGCCAGTGCTTCATATACTGTAAACTCTTTGGGGCTAATTCAAGATTTTTACCAGTAATTATAGCTCAGCACATTGCTATTTTGCTGCATTTTGTGCCTGCTTAAGTTGGAATATATATATATATATATATATATATATATATATATATATATATATATATATATATCCTTTCTGTGTGTAGCAGAGCGGGGGACTGGTAGGAGGATAGATAGGGCGGCAGCACCAGCCGAGGGGGAGGAGGGGCTGTTGATGCCACCATGAAAAACCAATAAATTAGCAGACCACGCCACCCTGTAATTAACAGGGAAATACTAACCCAAATCACAAATAGTAAAGGGCACACAGGTTAATTGTTTCAAAATAAGAGGGTGAGACACGTGTATACCAAGGTACACAAATATATTTTTTATTTTAACAGATGAGTCAGAATAGGCACTGCACGCTCATTCCATCATTTAAAAAGTGTATTAAAATTATGAGCACTGCAATCAGCTGCGTGGTTTGTAATAGGCTTCACACACCCATAAAACAACATATAGACTCGCTGACCACAGAGGGCTTAGACTTACCAGGAGCAGGAAGGCTTACCAGGAGCTGGGGCAGCAATTCCCTGATAAAGACTTCACCCACAAGTGTACACGCTCACTCACATAAACACAGGTGAATCAGTTGTAAAACCACAGCACTCCACAGGTGAAAGGGGCACTACCACCATTTAGCGGGGAACAGCTAGCTCCCTGCACTGGGCCTTCAACTCCTGAGAACACAGAATGGAAAATTAACCAAATACTCATACAATTAAAAACAAAGAAAACAAAAACGCAACAGGATTTTAACATACAACACATAACATGTTAGTGTGAAGGGCAGGGGAGAGCTAATGACAAATCACCATGCCAAGACCAACTTCACACAAACAATAACAAAATAAAATGGTTTCAATTAGTACAAAATAACACCATTTCCAACTCTAATGATGATCTTTGTGGCTCAGAATATACACATACAGAGCTACGGATCCCACTTCTCTCTGTGAGAGAGGAAACAGCACTTCTGGAGCCAGAGACAGAGTTCATAATGTACACATACCAAAACAGAAATGTATAACAAAACAGAAAACAAAACAGCAGCGTAGTTCAGCCCTGCAGCTTCTATCCAGACAGACACATTCTGGTGAGCAGATTAGTTAATCTATAAAAGAACAAACAATTACAAAAGGCTAAAAACATGAAACCCACACGAGTTTCAATCACCATCATATTTAAGGTGTTCACATACCAAAACTGTTGAAGCTACAGCTATAATTACGGCCGCAAATACACCGGCTGTATAGAACAGCTGACTGAACGAAGGCAGCAGTTGGCCAGCGGAGCTCAATACGAGCCTCGCACAAACAAATGCTAATCACATACAAACGAAACTAACGTTAACACAGGATACCAGAGCCAGGCAGTTAGCCTAACGTCTAACATAAAAACAATGACAACAACACATACCTTTTGAGTGGAAGAGTCCAATACTATAAAGGGGGAGGACATTAGATCATGACGCGCATCTAGGCGGCACATAGCCACCCTAATATACCCCACGAATGCACGCTGATAGGCTATAAAAAAAAAACACAGAATACTGAGGGGCGTGATGCAATAAAACAGACAGATGCGCTGTTCTTATGCACACTGCATAATGCAAATTGCATTAAAGTTAATATTATGCATAACAGGGAAAATCACGGTTATACACAAATTACAACATTAGGGGAAATACTACAAGACATTAGTCTGTCTCACTACATATGTCAATTTGACTTTTCATAGATTTCACTTTATTCACAAAACTTTAATAAATGTGTGGTGGTTTTATTTGCCTGGCACAATAGAGCTCAGCAGTGTCCGCCCACTTTTTCAGCAGTCTTTGTTCCAGAAGTATTTTTCCCCATAAGTATTTCATAAAATTCTTCATAAAAGAGTTCAAAGTCATAAACCAAACCAACCAGCTCTGAGGTAAATTATAACTTTACAAACTTTCATTTGAAGCAGTGAAATATTTGAGTATTGGACAGAAAGACTGTGTACTCAAGGCCCCAGCACACTTATGCTGAGTTTACACTACACGATTTTGTGGAGATCGCCGAGAAAAGCCTGAAATTGTGGGCAAATCAGAGCTCCCATCATTGAAATGTGAAATATGTTTTGACTAAATACAACTGCAGCGTTGACCTACAGCCAATGAGAGAGCAAGAAATGGGGCACGGGAGTTGCAGGGGAAGGGGTCCTGATATACCTGCAATATAACATCAACTAGCATGGCTGTGGTATCAAGAAAGTCTCATTGGACTGAAGAAATGGAGGAAAAATTTGTGGAACATTTGCAGGAGCACCAGTGCCTATTTCATCTGAACTGTACCACAACCGGGTGGAGAAAGAGACGTGTTGGAGAGAAATTGTAAATTCTCTTGGACAGTCAGGTAAGCAAATAGGTAGATTTTTCAGTAGGAGGTCCTTTTTATATTGTAATTTATAAAATCTATGATTAAAAACATACACATCATATTCTGAAATGCATAACATATGATCATGCATTTGTTTTCGTATCACTTCTTGTATTCGTCAATAGTGAAATGTTTTGTAATGTGTTCACCCCTGTTGCCAATTCCTCATGTAATTTGCAAACGCTACGAATTCCATGACAAGACAGACAGTTGTATAATATGAACAATTCCACGATCCGACGTCTTTGAAGGTCGTGTAGTGTGTAGGAGGCATAATGTGACATTGAAATGTGTTATCAATTAATGCCTCATTCTATAAGTAGAATTCAAACTAGATTGGTAAAAGAAGCTGTTTTAAA
Source organism: Xyrauchen texanus (assembly GCF_025860055.1). Taxonomy (NCBI): domain Eukaryota; kingdom Metazoa; phylum Chordata; class Actinopteri; order Cypriniformes; family Catostomidae; genus Xyrauchen; species Xyrauchen texanus. Next base: position 21,546,475 of record NC_068309.1, on the reverse strand, counting down.
TACTCGATGATGATTTAAAGTAATGAATATGCAGAAGATATTGTGTAATTTGTCTTGTTTACATTCTGAATTCATGATGCTAATGCGCTAACATGCTATATACAGCCATAATATGTGGCTATTACATTCTGTTATTGTATTTTAAGATGACACTGATACTACTGCAAAGATGGGTGTATAAAAGAGTATCATTGAGCAGAATACAGACAAAAAGAATATTGATATGCATAGGCCTACCTTATGTGCAGATGTGTGGCTTTTCTAAATTATCCCATAATTTACTCACCCTCAAGCCATCCTAGGTGTATATGACTTTCTTCTTTCAGCCAAACATAATCAGAGTTATATTAAAAAATATCCTGGCTATATCCTAATGGGATTGAATGGTACCTCAGATTTTGAAGCCCCAAAAAGTGCATCCATTCATCAAAACAGTAATCCATACGGCTCCATGTGGTTAATAACGGCCTTCTGAAGCGAAGCGATGCGTTTTTGTAAGAAAAATAATAATTATATCTTTAGTTATAATTATAATTATAACTTTATAAACTATAATCACTGAGATTCACAAGAGAGTTGAGTTCCGGCGTGTGACGTAGGCATAGCATAAGCTCCAGTGAGCTCTGCGTTCATCGCTTTTCACCAGAGCTTACGCTACGTATAGCATGGTGTATAGGATAATTTTTTTTTAAATACAGTTAAAATAATGCGGACTGATGGATTCAACAGAATACAAGAGCTCACATTCAATCTGTCTTTAAAGGTTTATAAGTTATTTTTAAAAATGTATTCACATATCAAGAAAATGAAAGGGATATTTACTTCCGTTGTGCTCTACTAACATTGTGCTATTACCACAAACAGAAAGCAAGCGAAAAACAGAATACAATGTAAAAAAAATATATAATTCTTAAAACGATGGAGATAAGTGTTATACCATCAATATATATCCAGACGTGCATTGTAGTCACATTCAGTTGCCTGGATTAAAGTGGTGTGTACAATCCCAGTGAAAGGTGTTAGATTACGGTAGTCTGCTTCATGTTCAACACTCAAAAAACGATTTGCAAGGTCTGGAATTGTACTGTGCGAATTGCATTCAGCACTAGTTTTGAGGGAGTATTTGTGCCATTACCTGATTTGCATAATTCCCTTAGTGAATCAGGTGCTAATCTATTGCAAACAGCATGTGCAACAACCAGTGTGAGCAATTCATTTATAGTGAATTCCCCCCTTTCTATCTCTGTTACTTCAGCTTGTATCTCTTATTTGTTATTTGTTTCTGATGAGACGCTTATGAATAGATTTCATTAATTCATTATTAACACTCTTTGATGTCTCTCAAGATAGATAGCAAAAAGAAGGGCAACTGGAAGCACACAGGCAATCAAAGCAATTAAAGTGAAGTCATGAGGAGATGGCACAAATGATTAGCAAGCCGCAAACCTGAGCAGAGATTTACTGTAGCACAGCAGCTTAACATGGCTCTGATGTGATATAAATTAATAATTCATCATACGGCAGCAGCTGCTCCTGTTGTAGTGGATCACCCATTGCACACGGTTTACTGTGCATTAGAGTTGGGGTACTCGATTTTGGACTCAGACTGGAGTCAGAGTCACAAGTCCAATTTTAATGGACTTGGACTTGTCATGGACAGAGTCCAGCCGGGTCCATGTCATTTGTGATGCAATAAAAAAATTATAATAATAAAACGGAAATTAATGGACACATCTCTGTCTGCATGCAGCCTTATTAGCCCCTGAAGTCATAGACATAGCCATAGTTTTTTCTCTGTTTAAACAAACACATGCACACACACGTACTCACATGCACAAGCACTCTCATCATTCAACCAATACGCTTGAATGTTACTACAGAAACTACTGTATAACATCGTCTACCAAGGTGGCTGGCATGACGAAAACATAAAAACGGGAATGTATCCAATGCAATAGAAACTAAACATTTCAATTACATGTTTACATTTATGCATTTGGCAGACGCTTTTATCTAAAGTGACGTACAGTGCACTTATTACAGGGACAATCCCCCAGAGCAACCTGGAGTTAAATGCCTTGCTCAAGGACACAATGGTGGTGGCTGTGGGGATCAAACCAGCGACCTTCTGTTTAACAGTTACCGTAATTTCCGGACTATAAGCCGCAACTTTTTTCCCACGCATTGAACCTCGCGGCTTATACAATGACGCGGCTAATATATGGATTTTTCCCGCTTTCAAATTTTATAAAAATAAATAAATAAATAAATAAATAAATATTCTGTGACGTGCTCAGTTTTTCGGCAGCGTGAAGCTTTCATTACACCAATGAAACTGCCTAACGGGTTAAGGTCAAAACAACTTTTTTTGTTTACTGTTTAGATTAAATCGAGCGCGCTCAAACTTCCCATCATTCTGATTACGGTAGTAATTTTGTCACCCTCACCATGGCAAAGACATGGAGAAACGCATATGATGCTGCTTTCGAGTTGAAGGCGATTGATCTGGCTGTTGGAAAAGCAAATAGAGCTGCTGCACGGGAGCTTGGTCTTAATGAGTCGATGATAAGACGTTGGAAACAGCAGCGTGAGGAATTGACTCAGTGCAAAAAGACAAAAGCTGAGGCTATTCAACTCCGACACTGAAGGAGATGACTTCAGTGGTTTCAGTGCACAGGACGAGGAAGATAGTGACCAATTACTTTCTTGGTAGGCTACTATTTACTGCAAATGTTTTATTACAAGCCGTGTGTGGCAGCGGGGGCGTGGTCAAGCGCCCGTCCGGGAGAGAAAAGCTGTAAGGGCGCTTACACCTGCGCTGAATTATGTCTAACACCGGTGTCTAATTTCAAGTGCCCTGCTTCACGTGTCCTTGGGAAAACTGTCACGCGGGCACCAGTTTGACAGTTTTCAGCAGGGCACTTGACGTTCCAGGTAAGGCTTTTAATGGCCACAGCAATGTTTACAATCAATTTTATAAAGTTTCTCAATTCTTCTATGCGCCAACACTAGACTGACGTGTGTCACTTTCTCAGCTCTGTGGCTGCTGCCTTTTTATGCCGCTCTCCCCATGCTTACTGAAATTAGACACAGGTGTTAGACATAATTTAGCTCAGGTGTAAGCGCCCTTACCGCTTTTCTCTACCGGACGGGCGCTTGACCACGCCCCCGCTGCCACACCGTGTTTCGTTAAAGCCTATTTATTTTTGTTACAAGCCGTGTTTCGTTAAAGCCTGAGTAAAGTTCATTTGTTTCAATGTACCGGTAGGCACCTGCGGCTTATAGACAGGTGCGGCTTATTTATGTTTAAAATTATATTTTATTTAAAAATCAGTGGGTGCGGCTTATATTCAGGTGCGCTCAATAGTCCGGAAATTACGGTATATGCTTTAGCCCACTACACCACCACCACTACACTAAACAATGCAGATCAAACAACACGGGACCTGACAACTGGTAAAATTGTGTGTGGCGTTGCAGTTCATTATGGTTCAAATTAAAGTTAAGAACTTCATTGAGTCAAGTCACCCACATCATGTCTCACACAGTTTACTAAAAACAGCATATTGAAATAAAAATAGTATTAATATTGAATATTAAGTCTTTTTCAGTGTAATGTATCTACACATGTAGGCTTCTGTAGTCTCTTGTGCAGTGTTGTCAGCTTGAATTGGTCTATAATAGCTTGATAAATTAACTGTGTAACTTTTAAATAGTAGGGGGAAAAAAGTTCTTGCTAAAGCAGACAACAACTCTAAACAGATAAAAAGCACCTATTTATTATTGACTGACTATTTTCAAAGCATTGACAAGCTGCTTTAAATAAATTATTTTACAGCATTTTCCACCATTCACAAAATTCAACCATGCACAATAAAATATTAGAATATTTTGGACAGTGAAATGTTTTGTTTATAATTTAATTATAGACTTTAAAATAAATGTATTATTCGATGACAGTTTTTGTATTTTTTGTATTTGGATGTTTTATTTTACATTTTTATTTTATTTATATATTTTTATTGTAAACCACTGGATAACTTATGCATGAGGACAATTCTGTTAAATGTATTGTTCTCCATGTTTTTGCAGTTAAAGAAGAGCTCAATGAAATTGTCTTTGTTTGGTATTTAAGGATTTCAGAGTAATTACAGGCCAACGTGTCAGCCGCAAATATAAATTATTATAGATTTTTTTTATCTTCTGCGTCAGTTACTGCGATATGCACAGGGAAGCATCAGGGATTTAGATACACGAGTAGCACGCAGAACTGCCCTTCATTTTGCAGTTTCCCACAAATTAACTAGAAAATCATGTCAATGACGACATGACCCTAATATTATCAGTGGGCTTTTCCTGTGTTTTTGGATGTAGCATTTGCTGTCAAATCATGAGATGTAACTTCTCTAATTACTGTGCTAATTACTACTGTGTTGACTCATTTGTATGCACTGAATTTTACCAAATTAGTCAACAGATAGAGAAAAAAGATTCAGAAAGAAATCTCAGTATTGACTATTATTTCTTTAGAAAGGGATCATTTAATTAAAACTAATTTAATTTGAATTGACAAATTGAAAATTAAGTAAAAATAAACACTAAATTAAAATGCAAAACATAATAACCTCACTTTCTTTAGTCTATGAGTTCAGTTCTTTGAGTTTTTGGAGACCTGTATAGAAACCATTGTTCCACGTCTGTTGCTCACTTGACGTTGTGTCGAATGAAGCGACACAAAGGGTCTTTCTTGAAGGCCTCGGTTACCTCTGAATTTGAGAAAAGGCCAATGAGAAATAGGCAGACATCATTTGCATGTCCCTCCCCCGGACATATGAGTATAAAAGGAGGGAATCATGCATCTGTTCATTCAGATTTCTTCTTCGGAGCCGAGTGGTTGTGCGATCAGCGTGCTGAGATTCTGTGTAGTTCCAGGATGTGGCCGATATCTCTCCGCTCCTGACAGTCATAGATGCTGGCTTGTGTATCTGGGCCGCATTCACACTGAGGCGGCATTTGTGGATTATTCTTGTTCTCACTGCGAGAACTTAATCATGTCAACATTGCGGTCACGGCTTTCCTTCCTAAAAATGAATGCACTCCAGCCGCCCCCCCCCCCCCACATCGTTCCTTCTTCCCACGGGATTGAGGATAACCTGGCTGGTGTTGGAGGCGATTTGGGATGGCAGCAGGCTCGGTTTTGCAGGTTTTGCAGGTTGCTCGAAGTGAGAGTGGCTCGCCTCACGGCCAGTCCGACTACTCCTTCGCACCCGACGAGCTGGAGAGCGTCCCTGCATCTTACGCGGAAGATTCGACTTGGCTGCCACCTTCAAGTCGGCCCGACCAATCTGAGGCTTACGCCCAGATGGCCGACATGCTTGCCTGGGTCGCCATGAGCGTGGGGTTGGACTGGGACCCTCCATCCTCCCCGCAGCCCTCACGGCTAGACGATTGGTTCCTCGGGTCCGGGCGCCGCTCACAGCCACGCCCCCCCGGTTCCTTTCGTCCCGGAGGTGCATGATGAGATAATGAGGTGGCACCTTTCACTGCCCACAACCGACCTCCTCGCTCATCCACTCTCACTACCCTTGACATTGGGGCGGCCCACAGGTACTCGGAGGTCCCCCAGGTGGACATAGCGGTTGCGATCCACCTGTGTCCGGAAAATGCCACCACCTGTGAGATAGCCCGGTGCTCCCCTCCAAGGCCTATAGGATGACAACGTCACTGACCACCAAAGCTTACAGCGCCACCGGATAGGCCGCCACTGCCCTGCATGCCATGGCCCTCCTGCAAGCCCACCAGGCCAAGGCACTTAAAGATCTGCACTTGGGTAGTCCTGACCCCGACGTGCTGCAGGAACTGCGCTCTGCAACAGACCTCGCCTTCTGGGCCACGAAGGTCACAGCGCAGGCACTGGGGCAGGTGATGGCCAACCTCGTGGTCCGGGAATGCCACCTGTGGCTGAACCTGGTCGAGATGTGGGAGTTCGACAATGCCCACTATCTCAATGTCTCCATCACCTAGCTTGGCCTATTCGGTGACACTGTCGACGACTTCGCCCAGCAATTTTTGGGGGTAAAGAAACAGATTGAAGGCCATTTCTCACATCATGCCTTCCAAACGTCAGGCAGCTCCACCTCAACCTGGGCCCAGGTTCTCGCCCCGGTTCTCTTTTCTCGGCATGGAGTTAGATTCAGTCACGATGACAGCATGCCTCACCTACAAGCATGCAGTCGGTGCTGTTCAAGCTAGGCACAGCGGTTCCTCTAAAGCATTTCCAGAGGCTCCTGGGCCTCTTGATGCATATGAGAACACTTCAGCACTGGCTTCAGACTCGAGTCCCGAGATGGGCATTGCGCCTCGGCACATACCGTGGGTTCATCACCCACTCCTGCTGCCAGACTTTCAACCCCTGGACAGACCTATGTTTTCTGTGGATAGGAGTCCCCCTACAGCAGATGTCCCGATTTGTTCTGGTCTCCACAGACACAGACATAAGGTTGGGCACCATATGCCATAGTTCTGGCTCCTGGATGGGGCCCCGGCTGGGTTGGCACATCAACTGCCTCGAGTTACTGGCTGTAATTCTTGCCCTGCGGAGGTTTCTCCCACTACTTCGGGGCAAGAACGTCTTGCTCCGTTCAGACAGCACCACCACGATAGCGTACATAAATCGCCAAGATGCGCAGTTGGGTCAGTGCTCTCGATTCTGCTGGAGGGGAGAAACCTTCCTCCTTGAAGGTTTATGTAGCCTATATATCAGCTCACCATGACGCAGTGGACGGTCCCAGGCCATGCCTGTTCCCCTCATGGGATCTCTCCGTGGTCCTTTCAGACCTCCAGAGACCTCTCTTCGAGCCACTAGAATCAGTCGAGCTCAGAGACCTCTCCTTGAAGACAGGGACCTACAAGCGTTCTCTGTCAGCGGCACTTGCATGGAGTTTGGTTCCGACAGATGCCCATGTCGTCCTAAGACCTCGACCGGGCTATGTGCCCAAGGTTATTATAACCACCTTCAAGGACCAGGTAGTGAACTTGCGAGTGCTGCCCCGGGAGGAGGCAGACCCAGCCTTATCTTTGCTGTGTGCAGTGTGTGCTTTGCGTACCTATGTGGACACAGAGCTTTAGAAGTTCTGAGCAGCTTTTTGTCTGCTTTGGTGGACAGCTGAATGGGAACGCTGTCTCCAAACAGAGGCTAGCCCACTGGTTCGTCGACGCCATTATTTGGCCTATCACACCCAGGCCATGCCCACCCCCTTGCGGGTCCGAGCACACTCAACAAGAAGTGTGGCATCCTCGTGGGCACAACCAACGGCACCTCCCTACCAGACATCTGCAGAGCGGTGGTCTGGGCAACACCCAATAACTTTACGAGATTTCGTCCCGTGTTCTCAGGTCCGAGCACGTAGAACTCGGGGATACAGAACTTCTGACTGGGTGTTCCACTTGCACATAGTGCCCTTCCCCTCCACTGAGGCGATCACGTGTGTCTTTCTCCCAGCAGGGTCCACTAAACTTGCGCTCCCTGGATGTACTTCCTCTGGTCCACGAATTCAGCAGAGGAATTCCCGACCAGACACACTACGGGTACTAATTAATCTGTACTGGAATAGGAGGTCCACAGGGTTGGCCTTCATGGATTAATCACCCTGTGTGTATTTTCTGCAGTATGGTCCCCCTACCGGCAAACCCACGTCTCCCTTGGGCAGTCCCCTCTGCCCCCCCGGTCGCTGTGTTTGTAGCAACTCTTCCCTCGCAGCAGGTAGGATCAATCACTTCCACATGTGGCCTGAAAACCCATGTGACATATTCGCCACATTTAACCTGCCCCCAGAACCTGTCTCCACAGGGTCTTTTCCCCCTGAAAGAATAGTAGTTGGAATGCGTGTTATAGCTTTAAATGGCCCCTGTTGCTTTAACTCTATGCAAGAATCATAGAGAGAGAAAAGGTGCGGCTGCCGTGGCCTGCTCCTATGCTTGGCATGTCGGGATGCCGAGAACCTAAGAAGTTTATGATGTTTTTTTGGTGGCGTTGGGGAAGGGTACGTGCAGTCTGACGCAGCCTGCTGCTTTGGCATGCAAATGCCTGCCTGCACCTGCATCAGCAGCTCACGTACATGGTTCAGCGCATGGCGTGATTGAATAGGAACCCGTAGTGTTGCTTCATTCGACACAACGTCGAGTGAGCGGCAGGCGGGGAATGTCTAGGTTACTGTTGTAACCTCCGTTCCCTGATGGAGGGAATGAGACGTTGTGTCCCCCCGGCCACGACGCTGGACCGAGCCACTGTAGCGGCCGAACCTTATTCCCGGCTCCTCAGCGCAAAACCTGAATGAACAGATGCACGATTCCCTCCTTTTATACCTGTATGTAAGGAGAGACATGCAAATTCTGTGTTCCAATTTATCATTGGCCCTTTCTCAAGTTCAGAGGTAACCGAGGCCTTCAAGAAAGTCCCTTAGTGTCACTTAATTCGAAACAACGTTACAACAGTAACCTAGATGTTATTTTTGCAATTCTGTTTGATGCTGTTAGTGGTGCAGAAACCACGTGCCTCAACTTTAAGTCACTAAATGACAAAGTTAATTTATTCAGAAAGCAGGTTCAAAAGCAAATCCCAATTATAGAGGGCTCCCACTAAACTGTTGTCTTGAATATCATAAAGAGACGGCATAAATGTGACTTGAAAGTTGTTGGGGAAAAAGCCAGCAGAATTTTCCAATGAGTTAAATTGGCCTAGAGGCCAGTGCTCTGTCTGATCACACCTTCTGTACTGAAGAATAATCAGAGAGTGCTTCAGGATGTGTGTGTGTGTGTGTGTGTGTATAAGAAAGAGTAAGTAGTAACCCTGAGGATCTGATATATGTTGTGTGAAGCCTTTGGTTCATTAGAAGAGATGTGGTCTGTGTCTTTGTGCCTGTGTGTCTGTGTGGGTTCAGACCATCCGGCTTGCTGCAGGCATGACAGTTCAACCCAGGCGCTGTTGTGCCCCCTTCCCCCCTGGTTTCAGACTGTCACTTCAACTTTATTCCGTTCCCCTTTCTCCTGTATAAAAATACTCTGCTGTTTACAAACACTTCAATACACAATGACACTAGCAGGATTTAGGTCACACACACACACACACACATTACAGTAATTTCACAACACACACACACACACACACACACACACACACGCAAGCCTAAAGGGAGGTCTCGCTCGGGCCTTTCCCACTGTAGAGGTGACCTTGCAGTCCTGAGTGTGTGGAAATGTTCTGCAGTGTTTAACGGAACTGTGACAACAAAGTATGATGAGATGAACAGCATGTCACAATGCTCCTAACAGCTCAAATCTGAGTGTCTAGCATGGAATGGACATTTTGCAGCAGTATGATGTGGACAGTAAGGAGACTTTGTTTTTAGTTTTGAGCTCTATCATAAGGAATCATGTCTCCATGGATATGTGATTAAGTGTGGTTGGAGTGTATGTCCATTGTAAGAACCTTTATATTTTCTTTCAGAGAAGGAGTGACCCATATTCTAAGGATTACTTTGATAATTCATTTAGAGTGTTCATTAGGGGATTGGCACTGCCAGGTAACTTGCTAATGTGCAATTTGTGCATTTCTCAAAATGTCAGAAACCTTAAAGGACAAAAGCTGTTTGAAAGCCTTTGCTCTTTAAAGCTTAAAATGAATATTATATCATTATCATCTCACCCTCATGTTGTTACATACCTGTTTTATTGCATATTGTATTCATACCATTAAAGTCAGTGGTGACCAGAGGTGGTTAGAGTAGCTAAAAACTGTACTCAAGTAAAAGTGCAATTACTTCAAAATCATAATTACTCAAGTAGAAGTAAAAGTACTAACATAAATAATTACTTGAGTGAGAGTAAGAAAGTGTCAAGTGTCACCATCACGTTGTTCCAAACCCATATGACTTTCTTTCTTCCATGCAACACAATAAGGAGATACCGTAATTTCCGGACTATTGAGCGCACCTGAATATAAGCCGCACCCACTGATTTTTAAATGAAATATTATTTTGAACATAAATAAGCCGCACCTGTCTATAAGCCGCAGGTGCCTACCGGTACATTTAAACAAATGAACTTTACTCAGGCTTTAACGAAACACGGCTTGTAACAAAAATAAATAGGCTTTAACGAAACACGGTGTGGCAGCGGGGGCGTGGTCAAGCGCCCGTCCGGGAGAGAAAAGCGGTAAGGGCGCTTACACCTGAGCTAAATTATGTCTAACACCGGTGTCTAATTTCAGTAAGCATGGGGAGAGCGGCATAAAAATGCAGCAGCCACAGAGCTGAGAGAGTGACACACGTCAGTCTAGTGTTGGCGCATAGAAGAATTGAGAAACTTTATAAAATTGATTGTAAACATTGCTGTGGCCATTAAAAGCCTTACCTGGAACGTCAAGTGCCCTGCTGAAAACTGTCACACTGGTGCCCGCGTGACAGTTTTCCCAAGAAGGACACGTGAAGCAGGGCACTTGAAATTAGACACCCGTGTTAGACATAATTTAGCGCATGTGTAAGCGCCCTTACAGCTTTTCTCTCCCGGACGGGCGCTTGACCACGCCCCCGCTGCCACACACGGCTTGTAATAAAACATTTGCAGTAAACAGTAGCCTACCAATAAAGTAATTGGTCACTATCTTCCTCGTCCTGTGCACTGAAACCACTGAAGTCATCTCCTTCGGTGTCGGAGTTAAATAGCCTCAGATTTAGTTGTCTTTTTGCACTGAGTCAATTCCTCACGCTGCTGTTTCCAGCGTCTTCTCATCGACTCATTAAGACCAAGCTCCCGTGCAGCAGCCAGATCAATCGCCTTCAACTTGAAAGCTGCATCATATGCATTTCTCCATGTCTTTGCCATGGTGAGGGTGACAAAATTACTACCGTAATCAGAATGATGGGAAGTTTGAGCGCGCTCGATTTAATCTAAACAGTAAACAAAAAAAGTTGTTTTGACCTTAACCCGTTCGGCAATTTCATTGGTCTAATGAAAGCTTCACGCCGTCAAAAAACTGTGCACGTCACAGAATGTTTTTTTTTTTATTTTTAAGCGGGAAAAATCCATATATTAGCCGCGTCATTGTATAAGCCGCGAGGTTCAAAGCGTGGGAAAAAAGTTGCAGCTTATAGTCCGGAAATTACGGTATTAGACAGAATGTTTGCCTGAGTAACTATTTACTTTCAGTGAATGTTTATATATATATATATATATATAAAGGAAGTGAATGGTGAGCGAGACTGTCAGTCCCTAACATTCTGTCTAACATATTTTGTGTTCCACATAATGCAATGCGTCACACTGGTTTGGAACCACATGAGGGTAAAGAAATGATGACAGAATATTAAATTCTGGCTGAGCTATCACTTTAAAGAGATAATTTACCCCAAAATTTAAATTCTCTCATCATTTACTCACCCTCATGCCATCCCAGATGTGTATGACTTCCTTTCTTCTGCAGAACACAAATTCAGATTTCTGGTGGCCATAGGACAGGGACTGGGTCAGGAGACCTGGTAGGTAGCCTTAGGACAGGGATAGGTGACCTGGGAGGGCCGCGAGATGGTCAGGAGGCCTGGGAGGTGGCCGCAGGACAGGGACTGGGTCAAGAGGCCTGGGAGGTGGCCACAGGGCCGAGAGAGGGTCAGGAGGCTTGAGGGGTGGCCGTAGGACAGGGACTGGGTCAGGTAGCCTGGGAGGTGGCCGCAGGACAGGGACTGGGTCAGGAGACCTGGGAGGTAGCCTTAGGACAGGGACAGGTGACCTGGGAGGGCCGCGAGATGGTCAGGAGGCTTGAGAGGTGGCCGTAGGACAGGGACTGGGTCAAGAGGCCTGGGAGGTGGCCACAGGGCCAAGAGAGGGTCAGGAGGCCTGGGAGGTGGCCACAGGACAGGGACTGGTCAGGCGATGGAGCCACTGTAGGAGGAGTCACTATTAAGGTGGACGAAACCACTGAAGGAGGAGTCACTGGGGGAGTGGGCAGAGCCGTGAGGGAAATAGTGTCTGTGGAAGCAGGCAGAGCTGAGGGTGGAGCAGTCTTTGGGGAAGCGGGCAGAGCCGCGTGAGGAATATTCTCTGGGGGAGCGGGCGGAGCCGAGGGAGGAACAGTTTCTGGGGGAGTGGGTGGAGCCGCTTGAGGAATAGTGTCTGGGGAAGCGGGCGGAGCCGCGTGAGGAATAGTCTCTGGAGAAGGGGGCTGAGCCGAGGGAGGAGCAGTATCTGGGAGAGCAGGTGGACCCATGGGAGGAGCAGTCTCTGGGAGAGCGGACAGAGCCACGGTAGGAGGAGTCTCTGCTCTGCCGAAATTGGAAACACTGGCTCTGGGACGGACGAGGCTAGCAACGTCAGCTCTGGGATGAACGAGGCTGGCAATGCTGGCTCTGAAATGGACGAGACTTCCAGCTCGTTGGCCGTGGCAGGCGTGGCCGTTGACTCGTTGGCCGTGGCATGGCCGTGGCAGGCATGGAGGGACGAGCCATGGAAGGCTGGGGGGTGACCACTGTGTGAGGAGATTTAAAGCCCTCTTCCTCTACACCCACAGTGAAAGGCGAGCTGCTAACTCGCAGAGGCTCCTCCATGAACTCGAGGAGCATCATTTGAGGCAATAGCTCCTTTAGTGCACTACTGAGACCCACCCTGAAGAAAACCACCAAAGAGTATTCTGGGTTGTGCACTAAATTCGCCAGTTCTAAAAACTCACAGACGTGATCCTCAACTGGACGGTCCCCTTGCTTGAGGAGGAGAATTCTGACTGCTGCTGGATCCATCTTGGGTCTGTTCTTCTGTGACGAGGCAGGCAAAGAATGAGGATCCAAGTGCAGCTGAATATAATAAAATGCAGGAAACCAGGCACAGAACATGATAACACATATGAGATCTGACAAACTAACCGGGGCAAACAAGGGCATAAATATACAAGGGAACAAGCAAGGGAACGAGGAACACCTGTGGAAACAATCAGGGGAATACCAATTATAAAATGAAATACAAAAGGACTACAAAAACTAACAGGAAACAAGAATTTCAACATATAAGCACAAAAACAAAAGACAACAGGGAATATGTGACAAATATACTCAGCCATGGCCCGTGCATTTTAAGTCTAGGCCTTCAGTGCGATTCATGCCATTAAGAAAACAGTTTCACAAAAATACTATGCCCATTGCAGGCACTTTCGACAGTGGACCGGGGTCATCATGGGCACACTGACCGGTCTCCATATACATTTAACAGGAAAAATTGCATGAATATATATTTCAACAGAAGTTACAATCTCTTTTACAAAGAGAAAATAAAACATCAATCAGTAATAGACAGAGAATGCACTGAGAAAAGATGTGTTTTAAGCTGAGATTTAAAGATAGAAATAGAGGAGATGTCATGGAGGCTCTATGGTAGAGAGTTCCACAGTTTAGGTGCAACTACACTGAAGAATCTCCCACCAAAAGTGGATAGACACAATCTAGGGACAGACAACAATTTGGAATCAGAAGAATGAAGAGTGTGTGCAGGTGTGTATGGATGCAGCAGATCATATATATAACGAGGTGCCAGATCATTGAGAGCTTTGTATGTCAGGTGAAGAATTTTAGACTTAATACAGCATGAGACAGGCAGCCAGTGAAGACTAAACAAGATAGGAGTAATGTGTGCAGAATGCTTGGGGTTTGTGAGAACTCTAGCTGCAGAGTTTTGGATATATTGTAATCGGGCAATAGTTTTAGCTGGTAGGCCAGTAAAGAGGCAGTTAGAGTAGACGAGATGTGCTGATTCTATATCCTTCAAACTGAGAATGGGGTGAAGTTGTGCAATGTGACGTAGATTGTTCTAATGTGGGCTTCAAAAGTAAGAGATGGATCGAAAGTGATTCCCAGATTCTTAATGGTTTTAGAGGGTTTGGCCAGATTTCCATCAATATTTCTTATTAGTGTTTGTGGCTCAGAAATCGTGATCTCAGTTTTGCCAGCATTCAATTTTAGGAAATGATAAATGTGCAGATATATGTATAAATCTGGGTGTCTTCAGCATAGCAGTGTAACTGAGACCATGACAATGGATGATCTGACCTAGTGGGAGTATGTAAATTATGAACAGTAGTGGACCTAGTACAGAACCCTGGGGGATACCCTAAGTGAGAGGAGCAGTAAGGGATTTGTTTTTCTTAATAGAGATGAAATATTGTCTGATAGTGAAGTAGGAAGAAAACCAGGATAGAGCAGTGCCAGTAATACCAATATCTGAAAGTCGGGAAAGGAGTGTTTTGTGGCATACTGTGTTAAAAGCAGAGCTCAGGTCTAGCAAGATCAGAATACTGAGAAATCCAGAGTCAGCAGAGAGGAGAAGATCATTAATAACCTTCAAGAGAGCAGTTTCATTGCTGTGGAATAAGCAAAAACCAGATTGAAAAGGGTCAAAAAGATTATTAGCAGCAAGATGTGATTGTAACTAGGAGGCTACAACTTTTTCCAGAAGTTTAGATAAAAAAGGCAGGTTAGAAATAGGATGATAGTTGCAGAGGGAAGATGGATATAAGTTGGTTTCTTTAAGGACTGGTGTAACAGTGGCAATTTTAAGATCAGTTGGAACAATGGTAGATGCAAGATGTGTTTAAATGTGTGCAAAATGACTCGCAGTGTTTAAGAAGGGAGGTTGGGGCAGGGCCCAACTGACAAGATGATGAGTTGGAAGATAAAATTCAATTACTGACTGATGATGGGCTAATGGGAGTGAAGGAGGAGAAAGGGTGGATAGGATGTTCAGATAGACATTCGTGCAGAGGATCTTCAGAAATGGTTGACGTGAATGTTTGGTAAATGGAAACTATTTTATTTTGAAAGAAGTGCAGAAATGAGTCACAAAGTTCATCAGAGCTGTGAGTCCTGAGCCGACGGGTGAATTAGCTTGTTCACTGTAACAAAGAGGGCTCTAGGCCTACAACTTACTTCTAGGGATGATAAAGGAAAAGTACATTGAACATGCTATGTTGAGTTCTGTTCTGTACTTCAGCTGATGTTCTGTAAGAGATAATTAATTAACAGTGAGGCCTGTTTTTCTACAGAGTCGTTCAAGGTGACGACCCACTCTCTTCAATGCCCACAGTTCAGGAAACCAAGGCAATGAGCGAGAAGAGGGCACAAGCTTTGTCTTGATAGGGGCGTGCTCCTCAAGAGCAGCTGAGATAGCTGAATGTGTCAGAAAGTAAAAGTGTACAGACAGAGGTGGAGAATGATGAGGGTTCAACTGCTTTTAGGTTACGATAAGATACCACAGTTTTCTTGTATGTCTTACAGCGAGGAAAATTAAATGATAATTCTATAAGTGTGTGATACAAGATGCCAATTTGTGAACCAGATGTGGAAGCATTATTAAGACCTGATGTATAAATTAATTCAAATATTTGACCAAGTGTATGTGTAGAAAAATTCACATGCTGTGTTAAATTGAAGCAT
Source organism: Xyrauchen texanus (assembly GCF_025860055.1). Lineage (NCBI taxonomy): Eukaryota > Metazoa > Chordata > Actinopteri > Cypriniformes > Catostomidae > Xyrauchen > Xyrauchen texanus. The sequence goes on along the minus strand of NC_068309.1, from coordinate 21,531,011 downwards.
TCAAGAACATTCATGAGTTCAGTTGTATTTGAACAGTCAGTGTCAACATGGATATTGAAATCACCAAGCAGTATAACATGGAGAGACATAGAACAGGCAAGAGAGAGTATTTCACTAATTTCAGAGAAAATGTGAGTCTGATACTTTAGGTCGGTAAATCAATAACACAATAAGAGGAGTTTCACCAACAAACTTGAGAGCCAGATATTCAAAAGATGTGACATTATGAAATTCAGTCAAAACCACTTTTATGCCATCTCGACAAACAACAGTTAGTCTGCCCCCTTTTCCATGAGGTCGGTGTTTACACAAATATTTGAATGCCTGTGGAGTAAGCAAATATATTTGTAAAAAGTACAATTTGTCCTGCATTTGTCTTGCATTTGTCCTGATGAACAAATCCGAAGTGTTTTGATGTGGAGTAGTGATCATCTTTATTTAAATGCCTCATTGAATGTGAGTTTGAGCATCTTGAAATGCAACATTCCGATGGGATGAAGTTTACATACACTTAGGTTGAAGTCATTAAAACTTATTTTTGAACCTCTCCACAGATTTAATATTAGCAAATTATAGATTTGGCAAGTTGTTTAGGACATCTGCTTTGTGCATGACTGTAAAGCGGTTAATGGGCAAGCAGGAGGCGAGAACCGGCTTGACAATATAAATAATAGTTTAATGAAGATATAAACAAAAAACACACAAACATAAACATAGAGCAGCTGCCTGTATTTCTATCTCTCTCTCGAACCGTCTTCACCGGCCATATTTTTCTCTCACACGCCCCCATCAGGCTGATTGGGGACCGGACGTGCGTTGTTCCAGCCCGGCCCCACCCTCCTCCGCTATACACTTATCTCGGAATTGCCTCAAGCCGGAGAGCCCCCGGTGTGCCTTGCGCCCCATCTGCCGGTGGGTAGTCCCCGCCTTGCTCGACCTGGGAGGAAGCAGGAGGGTAAAAACCACAACAAACAAAATAGGTGAGGGACAAATGCCAACACGGAGCGACAGAGAGAGAGAGAGAGGAGAGAGAGAGAAACAGAGAGGAAAAAAAAAAACTCACTCACCGGTTCTCTGATGCACCATCGCGTGGTGCTCGATCACTCCTCCACCCTCTGAGGCAGACGGCAGCTGCTCCTCCCCGGACAGACCAGAGTCAGACCCTCCCCTCCGCATTCCCAGCGACTCATGGGGACACTCCTCCGCCCCCGGCAGCGGCCCTACCACTCCCGGCGTTCGAGGAGTCGCTTCCCTCCTCCCCTCGCGGACGGCGGTCTTCTTCCGACCCCTCTGTATTTCTGAGGGACGGCAGGGCACTCCTCGGCCCCTGACAGCGGCTCCATCACTACAGGCAGTCGGGGAGTGCAGTTGTCTCGTGGACGGCATCCGTGCAGTCGGGCTATTCTGTTCCCCGGCGGATGGCAGAGGCGCTCCCCTGGGTGTACGGCCGTGTCGAGGACTCTGCAATGGGCATCCCTCCTCCTTCCCGGGTTTTGGCACCCATGTAAAGCAGTTCAATGGAAAGGAGGAGGCGAGAACTGGCTTGGCAATATAAATAATAGTTTAATGAAAAACTGAACCAAAAACACACAAACATAAACACACAGAGCAGCTGGCTGTAATTCTCTCTCTCTCTCGAACCGTCGTCACCGGCCGCCTTTATCCCTCTCGTGCCCCCATCAGGCTGATTGGGGACAGGGTGTGCATTGTTCTAGCCCGACCCCGCCCTGCTCTACTATGAAACAAGTCATTTTTCCATCAATTGTTTACAGACAGATTGTTTCACTTTTAATTGATTATATCACAATTCCAGGGGGTCAGAAGTTAAAACGGTGCTTTTAAGCTGCTTGGAAAATTCCAGAAAATCATTTGAATCCTTTAGAAAATTAGATAATTAGCTTCTGGTGAACTGAATTTGAGGTGTACCTGTGGATGTATTTTAAGGCCTAGCGTCAAACTCAGTGCCTCTTTGCTTGGCATAGTTCTATTGTTATATAGCACATTTAAAAACAGCATCAAGGCATAAGTTTTAAGAGAAAATTTAAAAACAGATAATGAAAGTGACAATCTGATACTGATAGGCAGACTATTTCATAAAATAGGACCCGCAACCGAAAAGGCTCTCCCTCCTCTACACTTTAGCCTTGAGCGTGGGACATCGAGGAGATATTGATCAACGTATCTCAGACTTCTAGGTGGATTGTAAGGATGTAGCAAGTCTGATAAGTAACTGGGAGCTTGGTTTTGTAATGACTTGTAAACAAACAATAACATTTTAAAATCAATTCTAGCTTGAACCGGCAGCCAGTGAAGTGATTTTAAAATGGGGGTAACATGATCGTACTTCCGACCTCCTTTTAGAAATTTTTGCTGCATCATGAGAAAATCTAAAGAAATCAGCCAAGAAAAATAAAATGTGGACAAGACTAGTTCATCCTTGGGAGCTATTTCCAAATGCCTGAAGGTACCATGTTTATCTGTACAAACAATAGTATGCAAGTATAAACACCATGAGACCACACAGCCATCATACAGCTAAGTAAGGAGAAGCATTCTCCTAGAGATGAATGTAGTTTGGTGCGAAAAGGGCAAATCAATCCCAGAACAACAGCAGAGGACCTTATGAAGATGCTGGAGGAAACAGGTAGACAAGTATCTATATCCACTGTAAAACAAGCCCTATATTGACATGAAATTCTGCTCAGCAAGGAAGAAGCCAATGCTCCAAAAACCGGCATAAAAAAGACAGATTACAGTTTGCAAGTGCACATGGGGACAAAGATCTTATTTTTCTGAGAAGTCCTCTGGTCTAATGAAACAAAAATTTAACTGTTTGGCCATAATGACCATCGTTATTTTTGGAGGAAAAAGGTGAGGCTTGCGAGCCGAAGAACACCATCCCATCCGTGAAGCATGGGGGTGGCAGCATCATGTTGTGGGGGTGCTTTGCACTTCACAAAATAGATGGCATCATGAGGCAGGGAAATTATGTATATATATATATTGAAGCAACATTTGAAAACATCAGCCAGGAAGTTAAAGCTCGTCGCAAAAGGGTCTTCCAAAAGGACAAGCATACCTCCAAAGTTGTGGCAAAATGGCTTAAGGACAACAAAGTCAAGGTATTGGAGTTGCCATCACAAAGCTCTGACCTCAATCCAATACAACATTTGTGGGCAGAACTGAAAAAGTGTGTGCAAGCAAGGAGGCCTACAAAACTGACTCATTTACACCAGTTCTGTCTAGAGGAATGGAACACAATTCCAGCAATTTATTGTGAGAATCTTGTATAAGATACCCAACATATTTGACCCAAGTTAAACCATTTAAAGGCAATGCTACCAAATATGTAAACTTCTGACCCACTGGGAATGTGATGAAAGAAATAAAAGCATAAATAAATAATTATCTCAACTATTATTCTGACATTTCACATTCTTAAAATAAAGTAGTGATTCTAACTGACCTAAGGCAGGGAATGTTTTCTATGATTAAATATCAGGAATTGTGAAAAACTGAGTTTAAATATATTTGCTAAGGTGTATGTAAACTTCTAACTTCAACTATATATATCTATAGTTCTAGTTCTAACATACACCTTCTGGTGCTACTTGGACACGTCATCAGTGTTGAACCTGGGGTCAAAAGGTGTTTCGGGTCTTTAATCAACAGACACCCTCGCCCGGGCGACCCAGCCGGGGGTGATCAGTCCCCGGCCTGTGTCCAAGTGGCGTGCTACTCCACGGTCCTCCCCTCCTGATCCACAACCATCGTGAGGCTTTTTCGGCAGCCTCAGAGATGTTCTTTATGGCTCGCCTGCACAGTTGTCCTTTAACTCCAAGGAGTTTGAGTGTTCGGGGTAACGACTATCCTGCAAAGCCCCGGCAACCGACCTCCACTGGCTCATTGCGTGTTTTCCAGCCGCCGCTCCTGCACTCCTCCACCAGCTCTGCATATTTGGCTCTCTTGCGCTCATTTGCCTCCTCCAATCTGTCTTCCCAGGGGACAGTAAGCTCCACTATGACCACCTGCCTGGTCAGCTCTGATGTAATCACCACATCTGGGCGGAGTGAAGTGGCCGTGATGTGATTCGGGAACTTGAGCTGCCTTCCAAGGTCCACTTGAAGGTACCAGTCTCTAGCATTGGCCAGGAGCCCGCCTGGGGAGCGTGGCTGCTGATGTGCCTTCTCTCCAGCTCTGACAAAGGATATGGTTTGCTTGGAGGGCTGCTGACTCTTACTGCTCTGAATTGTTGTGGTGATAATATCCGCAAGAGCCCTGAGGACCTGGTCATGTCGCCAGCGATACCGCCCATCCCCCAAAGCCTTTGGACAGCAGCTGAGGATGTGCTCCAGTGTGCCACTCCTTTGGCACAGTTGGCATGTTGGTAAGTCTACCAGGCCCCAGCGGTGTAGGTTGGATGGGCTAGGTAGAAGATCGTATACCGAACGGATCTGGAACTTGATGCGCTGTGGTTCAGAGCTCCACAGCTCTGCCCAGGTGATCTTGCGCTGCTCGGCGTTCTCCCACCTAGTCCAGGCGCCTTGCTGTTTCATACCGACCACCTTGGTCATGCGGTCCTCCTCCATCTCTGCCCGCACCTCGTCCAGCACCAACTGACGCTTCTCCCTCCCTCTTGATTTGTCATAGCGTGGCTTAGCGAAACTGCCCAGGCCTGCACGTCCCACTGCCACGTTGCCAACCAAGACACCATGCCTCAGCCGAGCCTCCGCTCTGTCCACCGCTTCCTGTGCCTTCCACTTCCTTCCTGTCTTAACACAGATTCCAGCTGAGGAGACTTTGGCATCGGAGGAATCTCGGTACATGATGACCTCCCGGGCAAGTGTGACCTTGAATTCCTCGGACAAGCTGCTGATGGGAAGTTGCAACTTGGTGGAATGGCCATAGAGGGCGATGTTACTCAGGGACCGTGGGAGTCCTAACCACCTCCTTAGGAACAGCCCTCATATATATATATATATATATATATATATATATATATATATATATATATATATATATATATATATATATATATTAGGGCTGTCGATTTAAAACAATTAACGCATTTAATCGCACTGCCCCTGGACCATAATAAGGAAGATTCCTGAGAAATGCAAGCTTGTAGTACCACCTGTTTACTCCAGAAGGCAGTAAGTGAAATTTCAGCTGTATGTGCAACGTGCAGTTTATACAGTGAAGAAAACACTTCAGTAGGCAGAACAACACAAACATGCGTTGCGTTCTTGCGTTTAAAACACTTGAAGGACGCAAATGCATATGTGTTTAAAGATTGAGTATTAAACTATATTTTTCTTGACACAGTGACCTAAACATTTTATGTTTATGATGCAACGCACCCGAGACGCTACACAAGCATATCTGACGAAGATGTAAATTGACGGGCTCTTAAACAAGCCCTCATAATAAACTCCAACTGATTGACAAATTCACTTGTGAAATGGATTGCTGTGAACTGTATGCCAATGATTGACTTATGATCAATAATATGGTAGTAAACAATACCTTGTATTCTAAAGCCGCTTTTTGTATTGTCCTATCAGTGATTAACTCTTCTGCTACAAGAATGTAATACATTTTAATTATCTGAATTTCTTATATATATATATATATATATATATATATATATATATATATATATATATATATATATATATATATATAAATAATATTTAAAGATAACTATGTATAATTATACATTGATATAAATATGTATATGTAAAGATGTATGACGACAAAGAGGGAACGAAGATGTAGAACTCTTCACAAGTACGTTTTTAATGGCCACAGCATTGCTCACAACTCATATTTTTCTTCACAAGTAAAACTTCACAATTAACATAAAGCTTCACTGGTTCTCAACAAACTTCTCAATTAACATAAAACTTTTCTGATTCTCTGTACGTGGCAACACTGGACTGACGCGTGTCACTCTCTCTCGTCTGGAGGTTCTGTGGCCGTTTTTATGCTGCTCTCCCCATGCTCACTGAAATTAGAGACAGGTGTTAGACATAATTTGGCTCAGGTGCAAGCACCCTTACCGCTTTCTTCCCTTGACCATGCCCCCGCTGCCACAGTATAATCTTTATATATTTAATTATTGTCATATGAGGGGCTTTCTCAGCAAATATTTGTATATGCAATTAATTAATCGGGACACCATGTAATTAATTCAATTAAAAATGTTAATCGATTGACAGCCCTAATATATATATATATATATATATATATATATATATATACATGGATATGGGGGTCAAAATCAAAAGTAACAGTCAGTTACTGGTGTGGCCACCAGCTGCATTAAATACTTTAGTGCATCTCCTCCTCATGGACTGCACCAGATGCCAGTTCTTGCTGTGAGATGTTACCCCACTCTTCCACCAAGGCACTAGCAAATTCCTGGACATTTCTGGGAGAATGCCCTAGCCCTCACCCTCCAATCCAACAGGACCTATACGTGCTCAATGGGATTTAGTTCTGGGCTCTTCGCAAGCCATGGCAGAACACTGACATTCCTGTCTTGCAGGAAATCATGCACAGAACGAGCAGTATGGCTGGTGGCATTGTCATGCTGGAGGGTCATGTCAGGATGAGCCTGCAGGAGGGGTACCACATAAGGGAAGAGGATGTCTTCCCTGTAACGCACAGCATTGAGATTGCCTGCAATGACAACAAGCTCAGTCCTATGATGCTGTGACACACCACCCCAGACCATGACGGACCCTCCACCACCAAATCGATCCCGCTCCAGAGTATAGGCCGCGGTGTAACGTTCATTCCTTCGATGATAAACGCAAGTCCGAACATCACCCCTGGTGAGACAAAACCGCAACTCATCAGTGAAGAGCACTTTTTGTCAGTCCTGTCTGGTCCAGCAAAGGTGGGTTTGTGCCCATAGGCGACATTGTTGCCAGTTATTTCTGGTAAGGACCTGCCTTACAACAGACGTCGGCCCTCAGTCCAGCCTCTCTCAGCCTATTGCAGACAGTCTGAGCACTGATGGAGTGATTGTGTGTTCCTGGTGTAACTCTGGCAGTTGTTGTTGCCATCCTGTACCTGTCCCGCAGGTGTGATATTCGGATGTACTGATCCTGTGCAGGTGTTATTACATGTGGTCTGCCACTGTGAGGATGATCAGCTGTCCTTCTGGTCTCCCTCCCTGTCTTAGGTGTCTCGCAGTTCGGACATTGCAATTTATTGCCTTGGCCACATCTGCAGTCCACATTCCTCAATGCATCACGCCTAAGGCACGTTCACGCAGATGAACAGGGACCCCGGGCATCATTCTATTGGTGTTTGTTTAGAGTCAGTAGAAAGGTCTTTTTAGTGTCCTAAGTTTTTATAATTGTGACCTTAATTAACTACTGTCTGTAAGCTGTTAGTGTCTGAATGACCTTTCCACAGGTGCATGTTCATTAATTGTTTATGGTTCATTGAACAAGCATGGAAAACATTGTTTAAGCCCTTTACAATAAAGATCTCTAAAGTTATTTGGATTTTTTAAAAATTATCTTTAAAATACAGTGTCCTGAAAAAGGGACGTTTCTTTTTTTGCAGATTTTATATATACACTGGCGGCCAAAGGTTTGGAATAATGTGCAGATTTTGCTGTTTTGGGAGAAAATCGATACTTTAATTCACCAAAGTGGCATTCGACTGGTCACAAAGTATAGTCAGGATATTTTTTAATGATATGATGGCAGTTGATGGGAGGCTAAATAGATTTTATTAGGAAATATGAACATTTGTTCTATAATTTATAACATGTTCTAACATTCCAACAATGATCCAATGCTTTAATATTACTGATAACATCATATCAAGCTATGAAGAGAATATATTTCCCTTGAAAGTGAAAGAGAGTGGAGTGGTGCACAGCATGTATTGGAAAGTGGAACACACATAAACTTTAGTGCAAGCTCGGCAGAGCAGGATCTGCGATTAAATTTCAATATGAGTTTCATTGAACTCAAAGGAATCTGAGAAATAATAGCAAGGTTTTCAAATGTTCAAGGACACTCAGATATAGAGAAGTCAAAGATCCATTCATGTCATGGTCTCCTTGAAAGAAAACCAGGAGAGATACATAAGTAAAGTTTTAGAAAGCTCAAGTAAAGACATTGCTGTAGTGATTTTTAGTCTTAGTAATCAGATGCCTTCTTTCCAACATTTTAATTTACTCAGCAGAAAAAATGCTGACTTTTGCATTTCATGGCTAAATCCACAAGCTAAACATTCAAACTTTTGATCTTAATGTTATCACACATTTAAAATATTCACAATATGGTAAATAACACAATCATGTGTCATCAACAAAACAGACCAAGGCAGTTTTCAGTGAAAATGCTTTAAAAATGAAAGTGTTCTTTACTTACCTTTATGTAATAGGGAAGTCTTATTATAAATGGGTCTGATTCAATAGAAAAGTTCACTACAATATTTAAATAATAAAGGAATAGTTCACCCCAAAATAAAATTTATTTTTTCATTTACTAACCCTCATGTTGTTACAAACCTCTATGACGTTTTTCAGACAAAAACAAAATGAGATCTGAAAGAAATCTCTTCGCTGTTCTTTTTGTATAGACTAGGTCGACCCCGAAAAAATTATAACCTGCCATTGTTACCTTAAGGATCTATTTCTACTTGATCTAAACATTAAAAATGGCTTTTGTTGGTGTAACCAAATTTGTCAAGTGCATTTAGTCTGATAAAAAAAAAAAACATTTTTGCCTTATGTTACCATATAAAGTAAATTGTTTGGTTACCTGAAAAAAAAAAAATATTTTTTAAGATAACTATTATATATAAGATACACTTTTATGCCTTTTTGGAGCTTGGTAGCTCCTGGTCACAATATCATTCATTCATTGCATAGAAAATAGCAACTTTGAAATTCTAAAAATCTCTTAATTTGTGTGACAGAGTTGTCATTTTTGGGAGAACTATTCCTTTATCTACCTGTTTTGTTACTTTGTTTTTTGTTTTGTTTTGTTTTTCAGATCTCTCTCCGGTCGCATAGTTGGAGGTGTCTGGTGGTTCTTCACTCTGATCATCATATCCTCCTACACAGCCAACCTTGCTGCCTTCCTCACAGTGGAGAGGATGGTGTCGCCCATCGAGAGTGCCGAAGATCTGGCTAAGCAAACAGAGATTGCCTATGGAACTCTGGATGGAGGATCCACCAAAGAGTTCTTCAGGGTAAGAGAGAAGGACTTCACTGATCACATCATTTACAATTCAGAGAGAGAATTTTGAATATTCTGAACTGACACTGCAGGACTATTATCAGGTCATGTTTACATTGAAACTTCAATCTAGGACTTCTTGGCTTTTGTACCTGCTGGATTGTGTATTAAAATATTGACCAGAATATAGAAATTTAAAAACAGAAAGCTGCCTCTCCATTATTTCAAATGTGGTATTTGCATATTGCTAATAGTTTCAGATCTTAAGTACAGGTTGCTGATGCTAAGCCATTCAGAGTTTGTAAAACCCATTAGAGACCAGTGTGTTAATTGAAGTTGAATTTTAATCAGTTGAGAGAGAGTTTCCTGAAGACATAGTTCTCCACATTTCCAAAGGCAAAAGAGAGAAACAGAAAATGAGTTAAGATCAAAATGATCTTAGACTACTGAATCAACAGTAATTATAGGCATGTGGAAATTAATTGTCATCACAAGAGTTCTGATAGGTGAACAGTATAGATAATTTTTGAAACATCTAAACATGGTGTTCTGTTCAACTACATAAATACAATCATTCAAAAATGATATTGTTGTGGAGGTGAGGGCGTGGTCGAGCGCCCGTCTGGAGAGAGAGAGAAAGCGTTAAGGAGTTCCACCTGAGATGAATTGCTATTAATTACGTTTCTGTGTTAGCAGTGAGAGACGGGGGAGATAAAAGACGACCCAGTTTGCAGAGAGAGAAAGAGAGAGTTGCACACCAGAGACTGTGTTTTCGATATAATAGAGTGTTGTGCTGAAAAGCTGACTAGTTCTAGTGGATTATGCAAAGCGATACCCAGAAGCAGTGCCATTGCGCAACTTCTCAGCACATAGTGTTGCGGAGGCACTCTTCAGAATAATCTCCAGAGTGGGGATTCCTAAAGAAATCCTCACTGATCAGGGCACTGCTTTCATGTCTCGTACACAACACGAGTTGTACGAGTTGTTGGGTATTTAATCGATTTGGACAAGTGTGTATGTGATGAGGAGGAGGGCATGGCTGGGCCGTGAAGGTTCATAGCCAGCACTGAATCAGATGGCCAGAGACACCAGTTCAAGAAAGACAGAGACGCACATGGCGACACTGCATGTGTGTGTTTGTTTATGTTTGTTTTATGTTGAGTTTTACATTTAACTTTGTTGACTGTTCAGCCAGTTCCTGCCTCCTCCTTGCCCATCCTTTAACTGTTACAGTGTACCATCCACAAATGGATGGCTTGGTTTTAAGATTTAGAAAGACCTTAAAAAAGAGGATTCGTAAATTCATGCCCACAAATGCTCGGAATTGGGATAAGTGGCTCTAACCCCTGTTATTTGCAGTGCGAGAGGTCCCACAAGCCTCCGCGTGTTTTGCCCATTTGAATTATTATATGGCATGTTAGAAGTCATGAAGGAATATTGGGAAAAGGGATCTTCACAAAGCAAAAATGAAATCCATTACGTTCTTGACCTGAGAGAAAAACTCCACTCACTGGGACGTCTATCACAGGACAATTTGCTACAGGCGCAAGAATGTCAATCCTGGCTGTATAACAGGGGAGCTCAGCTATGGGAGTTTGCACTGGGAGATAAAGGACTTGTATTGCTGCCCATATCAAGCTCAAAATTAATCCCAAAGTGGCAAGGGCCTTTTGAGGTCACACGGTAAGTTGGGGAAGTAGACTATGAGGTAGTACGTAAGGATAGGGGCAGGGCTCCTCAAATTTACCACCTCAACCTACTAAAACCATTGGGAGGAGTTGTCCCTGTATCCTTGGCGGCGGTAATTCCAGAGAGGGAGGAGCTCGGTCCGGAAGAGAGTCTAAAAGCCAATCAGTTCCCTTGTGGAGACCACATCACACCGTCACAACATATGGAGATTGCCAGATTGCAAAAAAAATTATCTGACATGTTTTCACCTCTCCCCGGCTCCAGTAACCTCATAGAACACCACATCAAGACAACCCCAGGAGTAGTGGTACGTAGTCGGCCCTACCGGTTAACCGAACACAAAAAACAGGTAGAGCAGGAAGAATTAAAAGCCATGCTCGATATGGGGATAATAGAAGAATCCCTCAGTGACTGGGCTAGCCCGGTGGTTCTGGTGCCTAAAAGTGATGGGCCGGTCCGGTTCTGTGTGGATTAAATTTGAGACGTATCCAATGCGTCATATTGATGCACTGCTCGATCGGTTGGGCACAACTCTTTTATTTGACACTGTATTTAACGAAGGGTTATTGGTCCCCTTAAAGCCGATGTCCCATGAGAAAACGGCCTTCTCCACACCATTTGGGTTACGTCAATGTGTGACCCTTATGTTCGGTTTGTTTGGGGCCCCTGCTACATTTCAGCGTCTTATGACAGAGTCCTCAGACTGCACTCTGCGTATGCAGCTGCTTATTTGGATGATATAATTATTTACAGTAATGATTGGAAGTGGCATATGAAGCATCTGAGGGCGATTCTGAGGTCACTGCAAAGAGTGGGGCTCACGGCAAACCTGAAGAATTGCCCAATTTGATGGGTGGAGGTATGGATCTGGGGTTCCACTTAGGCATGGGCAGATGCGACCCCAAATTGATTAAACCACAGCAATTGTGACCTGCCCGAGACCCTAGACTAAAATGGAGGTGAGACAGTTCTTGTGGCTGACTGATCATTATCGAAGGTTTGTGCCTAATTATTCGAACGTCATAGCCCACTGACTGATCTCACTAAAAAGGGAGCTCCAGACATGGTCCAGTGGATGGAGCCCTGCCAACAGGCTTTCACACAGGTAAAAGCTACACTTTGTGGTGGGCCACTTCTGCGCTCCCTGATTTCTCTCTCCTGTTTGTTTTATAGACATACGCATCAGACAGGGGTCTGGGTGCTGCACTGTCCCAGGTGGTGGAAGGGGAGGAACTCCCGGTGCTGTACATTAGTCAGAAGCTCTCTACTAGAGAGACGAAGTACAGCACCATAGAGAAGGATTGTTTAGCCATCAATTGGGCGGTCCGTACTCTCCACTACTATTTGTTGGGTGAGCATTCAGCCTCTGTTTAGATCATGCCATGCTCCAATTGCTCCACCGCATGATGGATGCCAATGCCTGGATCACCTGTTGATTTCTGGCACTCCAGCTGTTTAAGTTTGAGGTGGTCCACAGACCAGGGACGCAGATGGCACCATGTCACAGACTTCCTCTCCAGGTTCCCCCCGTCTGAGTCAGGTGGTAGGGGTATTTGGAGGTGAGGGCGTGGTCGAGCGCCCATCTGGAGAGAGAGAAAGCTGTAAGGAGTTCCATCACGAATTGCTACTAATTACAATTTCTCTGTTCGCAGTGAGAGACAGGGGAGATAAAAGATGACCAAGTCCACAGAGAGAGCAGAGAGAGAGAGAGAGAGAGTGTGTGTTGCACACCAGAGACTGGTTTCGATATTATAGATTGTTGTGCTGAAAAGATATCTAGTCTTAACCTTTTTTGCTGCAAAGCAGACTTTTGTTTTTTAAGTGTGAAGCTGAAAAGAGATTACTATTATTTTGTTAAATAAAAATCAAATCAAATCAAATCACTTTATTGTCACACTACCATGTACACAAGTGCAGCAGTAGGTGAAAGTCTTGTGTGCAGTTCTGAACAACATAGCAGTCATGACAGTGGCGAGACATATACCAATTTACAATAAACAACATATTTACACAGCACAATTTACATATCAAATGTACATATACTTACACAATACAATACTAATATACAATGTACAGTAAACAATACACACAATATAGAATACACATACAATAAAAATAAAAAATAAGAGTATATAAAAATATATATGCAGTAGTTATATTGTGGAGAATATAATTATGACAGTCCAGTGTGAGATAATAAGATGAAGATTAATAAAGTGTAGTGCTGATTGTTGATCGTGAGAGATCAAGTGTTCAAAAGTCTGATTGCTTGGGGGAAGAAGCTGTCATGTAGTCGGCTGGTGCGGGTCCTGATGCTGCGATACCGCCTGCCTGATGGAAGCAATGAGAGCAGACCATGACTCGGGTGGCTGGAGTCTCTGATGATCCTCCAAGCTTTTTTCACACACCAATTGTTATATATGTCCTGGAGGGAGGGAAGCTCACCTCCGATGATGTTTCTGGCAGTTCGCACCACCCTTTACAGGTCTTTGTGGTTGTGGGCGGTGCTATTGCCATACCAGGCAGTGATGCAGCCAGTCAGGATGCTCTGTACAGTACTGGTGTTGAACCATGTGAGGATATGGTGGTTCATTCCAAACTTCCTCAGCCATCTCAGGAAGAAGAGGCGCTGGTGAGCCTTCTTCACAACGGCCTCAGTGTGGACAGACCATGTGAGTTCCTCAGTAATGTGGACACCGAGGAACTTGAAAACACTGACTCTCTCCACCGGTGCTCCATTAAGGGTGATGGGGCTGTGTTCTCAGTCTTTCATCCTGAAGTCACCGCGTGAAGTGTTCACGGCGTGTTTTTATTCCCTTTGTAGTCCGTGATGATGTTAATTCCCTGCCACATACTTCTAGAGTCAGTGGTGTTGAACTGTCCTTCAATTTTGTGTCTGTACTGGCGTTTGGCTGCACTGATGCAGCCAGTTACGGAGGGGACTGGAGCCAGTTACGGAGGGGACTGGAGTGGCTGGACACTCAATGGAGTAGACGCACTACGAGATAGCTCCTCACTTTCCAACCTCCTTTTTTGTCAATATGCCTCCAAAACTTGCAAATAAGAAAGTGGAGAAAACTTCAATGAAAGGACTAACATCAAACCCAAGTTTTAATGAAGAAAAGATCGGCGAGCTGGGGTCAGCTAAAACACATGAGGCCAACATGAGCCATGCCGAGGCAGAGATGGATACTGCAGCACTAGCTATGCCTGACGAACCCTCGCCGTCAGATCTGCTTCTCACAATCACTAATTTGAATAAAAATCTCGACGATAAATTTGTTAATCTGTCAACTCAAATCCAAAAGCTGCAATCCGATGTCATGGAAACCAGAACACGCCTCCAGACACTTGAAACTGGCGTCAGCGTCCACGATAGTCGGATTGATGAACTGGAGTCATAATGCAGCTCCCTCCAGTGGGCAGAAGCAGAATGGAAGAGTGGTCTGATTTGCCAAATGGTGGGCGGGGGAGGGATTTGTAGCCATCCCAGAAAGGAGAATAGCAATGGTCCAAAACCCGGTCCCCTCGTGTGTTGAAACTGATGTGTTGGTGGTATTTTGGTGCTATTGTTTTAAAATTGGCTTTGTTTAAGTCCCCGGGTACAATGAACGCGGCCTCAGGGTGCGCGGTTTCCTGCTCACTTATACTCCCATACAGTTCCTTGAGTGCCCCGTCTGAAGCATGAGATATTCCAGATCAGGAAAGCAGAAAGACTTGATAAAATGTACGTTCCTCTGATCACACCATGATTTGTTGATCATAAAACATACACCACCACCTCTGCTTTTACGTGAGAGGTCTTTCGCTCTGTCCGCTCGGTGCACGGAGAACACTGCGGGTTCGATGGCCGAGTCTGGAATCTCCACATACATCCAGGTTTCTGTAAGGCAGATAACGCAGCAATCCCTCGTCTCTCGTTGGAAAGAGATCCGCACTCTCAGCTGGCAGAGCTTGTTGTCTAGAGAATGAACATTTGCCAGCAGTAATACTAGGTAGCGGGGTCGATTTGCATGACGTCTTACTCTGATGAGAACGCCGGCTCTTTTCCCCTTTCCCATCTCAGCACGCAGTGTTGCTGAGGCACTCTTCAAAATTGTCTAACGGTTGGGGATTTCGAAAGAAATCCTCACCGACCAGGGCACAAAGTATATGTCACGAACACAACGCAAATTTTATGAATTGCTGGTGATTAAATCAATTTACACCAGCATTTATCTCCTGCAAACTGATGGGCTGGTGGAACAATTTAATCATAAAGTACTTGTATTACGCCCCACATCGAGCTCGAAATTGCTCACCAAGTGGCAAGGACCCTTTGAGGTTACATGCGAGTCGGGACCTCGATTATGAAGTTAAACGAACAGATAGAGGTGGGGCACATCAAATTTACCACCTCAACTTCCTTAAATTATGGAGAGAGGCAGTCCCTGTGTCCATGGCTATGGTAGTTCCGGAGAGGGCAGAGCTCAGGCCAGAGGTGAAGCTCAAAGCCTTAGTGCGTAGTCGGACATACCGCTTACCTGAACACAAAAAAAGGTGATTCGGGAGATATACAAAATATCACATATACATAAATATATATATATATATATATATATATATATATATATATATATATATATATATATATATATATCTGCATCCCTCTGTTTTTTTTATTTAGTGAGGCAAAGTTTTTGGAAACCGATGTTAAATAAACAGCTTTTATAAAGCTTTTATAAAGTCCAATGATGGTCATTAATGATAAATTAGTTCTCAAGTCATAACTTTTTAGGCAGTACTTTGGCTGTATCTACATTTGTTTTAATGAATCATTAACTAATGGCAAAGATTTCATTATGTTATGACATTACTTGTTGAGGCACATGACTAATAACTCATTATTAAGTAATTGTTGTAATTAACACAGGAATAATGCAGTAATTAAGCATGTATTAATGCATATTAGTGCACCCGTATTGGGAGGAAGTTCAAATACATGTCTTCAGCTCATTGTGGCAATTAACACATTAATTAACACTATTAGTTCATATAATACATTGTTAGGGAATGAATCCATGATGACACATTTAATTCATAACAATTCATATATGACTTAACATATTAATCAGACAGACTCTTTATTAGTTGCTGATGTGGCAATCAATAATGAATGGCTTAGTTTAATAAATTAACTCAATATTATCTGTGCATTAGTTAAGCACGAATTAATGCATATTAATGCACCCGTGTTGTAATGTGTTACCAATCATTTTTATTGTGATGTATTAATTTCATCAATAGGCCAAAGAGACGTGTCACTTCACAAGGAACCTTAAAGTATATCATGGATCATTAGATTTTGCACAAACATGTGGAGTCCATGCCAGCTTGAGTGCATAATGTAATTAAAGCAAAGGGGGGGACATACCAAATACTAAGAAATTCTGAAATGTAAATTTTTCAATTCAACTTTGAACACAATCTTTTTTGAATGTAATGCTAAATAGAAGCATTTTCACTATTGGTCTCAGACTTTTGGACCACACTTTATATTTAGTACTTGTTTTACAGCAATTTTAACATGAATCTGACTTCATTATATCCTTTCTCAGAGATCGAAGATCGCAGTATTTGAGAAGATGTGGTCCTACATGAAGTTGGCAGACCCGTCTGTATTTGTGAAGACCACAGAGGAAGGTGTCGTGTGGGTGAGAAAGTCTAAAGGGAAATATGCTTTTCTGCTGGAATCCACTATGAATGAGTACATCGAGCAGCGCAAACCATGTGACACCATGAAGGTGGGAGGGAATCTGGACTCAAAGGGCTATGGAGTTGCCACACCCAAAGGATCTGCCTTAAGGTAAACCTGAGCCTACCAGAAAAGTGCCATACAAAGAAAAGTGTGTTTATTTTGTACTATTATGATTCCTTAAATGTCTAAGAGTTTACACTGGAGAGATGTCTATGGGTTATGACATACACAATATAGAAATAATAATAATTATTTAATTAAACATTTTGAAGCCTAGACCAGTGTTGTTATAATTTAGAATTAGTTTTTATTTCTATTTTATTTTCAGTTTGCCCTTTTGTTTTTGTTAGTTTTCTCTCTATGACAGTTTTAGATTTTTTTCAGTTTTTGCTTGTTTCAGATTAGTTTTTGTTTTTGAGAATATTTAGTTTTATTTTATTTTTAGCATTTTAGGCCTGACAAAGTTAATGCGTTAACTAACATTAAATGATATGCCATTGAATTTCTCTTGGCTGTCTTGTGTTATTGCTAGTTATCTAGTGCCATTTTCATGTTTTATAAATTTTTATAATATTCTTTCTTTACCAAAACCGTCTAGGTTACGTATGTAACCTCCATTCCCTGATGGAGGGAACGAGACGTTGTGTCGAAGAAGCAACACTAGGGGTCTCTTTTGAGCGCCGAATATGCCTCTGATCTATGAAAAAAGGCCAATGAGAAGTTGGCAGACAGTATTTGCATACCCCGCCCCGGACATACGGGTATAAAGGTGGGGAAATATGTCTAGTTCAATCAGGATTTTTCTGAGGAGCCGGAAATGGTCCGGCCACAACAGTGGCTCGGCTCAGCGATGTGGCCGGGAGGACACAACGTCTCATTCCCTCCATCAGGGAACGGAGGTTACATACGTAACCTAGACATTCCCCGTCTGTAGCTTACTTCGTTGTATCGAAGAAGCGACACTAGGGGTCCAATTTAAATCACGCCATGCGCTGAGCCATGTACGTGTACTGCTGACACAGGAGCGGGCAGGTACTTGACGTGCAAAAGTGACCAGCTGTATCAGACTGCATGTACCCTTCCCCAATGCCCCAAAAAAGTCATCAGAATCCTTCTGGTTACCCTAGACAGGGGAACAAGGCAACGCAAGGCAACGAACGGGCCGAGCCTAGCTGGGCCTCTTTTCTCTCTATGTTTCTCGCATAGAGCCAAACGGCTGGGGCCTTTACACGCACAGTGGGAAGGCGGTCTTACCCGGTTTCCTGTTTTTCAGGGGGAAAAGACCCTGTGAAGACCACACCTGCCCAGAGAGGGGGAGGTAAGAGTGGCGAATTCATCATATGGGTTTTTAGGCGACATGTGGAAAGTGGTGCGGTGGTAGATCCCACCTCTCCAGAGGGGGGAGTTGCTACAAACACGGCGACCAGGGGGTAGTGGGAACTGCCCAAGGGAGATGCGGTCCGCTCTGTAAGAGGACCGTACCGCAGAAAAAAAAACCAGGGGGAGTCCATGTAGGAGTCCTGAGCTGTGGAGCACCTATTCCAGTACATGGTAGATTAAGTACCCACAGTGGATTGGGTCGGCAAGTTCCTCCGCTGAACTGCGGACCCAAAGGGCTAGGGAGGAGTCATCCAGGGATCCGAATGAGTGGGATCTCCTGGGAGAGAATGCACATAGTTTTACCTCGGCCGATGGAAAAGGCGTTAGGTGCAAGCGATCCACCCGGTCAGTCCGTCAGCATGTACCGAGTTCTACCGACTCGAACCTGAGAAAACACGGGATGATACTGACTCAACCCTGAGATTGTAGAATCTTGCAAAGGTATTAGGTGTTGGCCAACCCGCTGCTCTGCATATGTCTGCCAGGGAGGTGCCTCTGGCCATTGCCCATGAGGACGCAACACTCCTTGTTGAGTGTGCTCGGACCCGCAAGGAGGGGGGGCACGACCTGGGCATAGGCCAATGAAATGACATCCACCACCCAGTGGGAAAGCCTCTGTTTGGAGACAGCGTTCCCTTTCCGCTGTCCACCAAAGCAGACAAAGAGCTGCTCAGAACATCTAAAGCTCTGCGTGCGGTCCAAGTAGGTATGCAAAGCATGTACAAAGCAACAAAGGGGCTGGGTCTGCCTCCTCCCGGGGCAGCGCTTGCAGGTTCACTACTTGGTCTCTGAAGGGAGTCCTAGGAAGCTTGGGCATGTAGCCCAGGTATGCAAAGCACGTACAAAGCAACAAAGGGGCTGGGTCTGCCTCCTCCCGGGGCAGCGCTTGCAGGTTCACTACTTGGTCTCTGAAGGGAGTCCTAGGAACCTTGGGCACGTAGCCCAGCCGCAGTCTTAGGATCACATGAGTGTCTGCCGGACCGAACACCAGGCAAGTATCGCTAACAGAGAATGCTTGCAGGTCCCCAACCCTCTTGATGGAGGCAAGAAACGATCAGCAGGGCCGTCTTCAGAGTCCAACTGATTCTAGCGGCTCAAAGGTAGGTCTCTGAAGGCCCGAGAGGACCACTGAGAGATACCGGGAAGTTGTGCTTACCCAAAGACTTGCCGTCTACTGCATCATGGTGGTCCGCGATAGCAGCTACGTACACCTTCAAGGTGGAAGGGGACAGCCTCCCCTCCAACCGTAAAGTTGCCTGGTAGAGGGAGCTCTGGCTTGGTTGATCGTGTCTACGACAGCAGGTGGTAGATCAGCTAGATCTTCCACGACCCTTCCAGGGGCCAGACGTGGAGGTTCCAGAGGTCTGGGTGTGGATACCAGAGCGTGCCCTGTCCCTGAGTAAGAAGGTCCTTCCTCAAGGGAATTTGCCAGGGAGGGGCTGTCGTGAGGAGTACGAGGTCCGAGAACCAAGCCCGGGTGACCAACGAGCACGCGCAGTCAGTGCTGGAATGCCTCGCCGCCTTCAGGCCGGGCACAGTGGTCCCTTTAAAACTTTTCCAGAGGCTCCTGGGGCATATGGCATCCTCCGCGGCGGTCGCGCGGCTGAGGTTGATGCATATGAGACTGCTTCAGCACTGGCTCCAGACTCGAGTCCCGAGACAAGCATGGCGCCGCGGCACGCAACGTGTGATGGTCACCCCTGCCTGCCGCCAAACATTCAGACCATGGACAGACGGGCAGGAGTCCCTTTGCAGCAGGTGTCCTGACACGTCCTGGTCATGACCGACGCCTCCAAATTGGGTTGGGGCGCCGTGTGCAACGAGCATGCAGCCGCGGGCCGTTGGAAAGGGCCCCTGCTGCACTGGCACATCAATTGCCTAGAGTTGTTGACTGTATTCTTTGCCCTGCGGAGGTTTCTCCCGTTAGTTCGGGACAAACACGCCTTGATCAGTTCAGACAGCACCACCGCAGTAGCGTACATAAATTGCCAAGGCGGCGTACGCTCCCGCCACATGTCAAAACTCATGACTGCGCTGTGGCCTTCGTGGCCCTGAGGGCGACACAATGTCGAAGTGAGCGACAGACAGGGAACTAAAATTAATTAATCGTCATGTTTATTTAATTTTTGTTAAAGAGTCATAAAATGTATTTAAGTTTAGTTTCATTTTTTCCAATTATGATAGTTTATATTTTTTATAAAAAAAATATTTATTTTTATTTTTAATTAATGATAATAACACTGGCCTGGACTTTGCCATTATGTAGTTTATTTTTGCCTGATCTTTTAGTTTGTGTTTTTTTTATTAAGAAAATGTCTCCTCTGTAACCTCTTTTTTACGTGTTTATTGGAATTATTTATAAATGTCTGTGTCTGTCTGTACCATCAACCCTCATCACAACAAGATGTTTACTCCTTGCGCCCCATATTTTAATTGTCAAGAGCGTACATTTTTTTATATTAATGTGTGCATACCATGATTTCCATGTCTAATTCTTCTCTTGCATCTCATCACATTGACTACATTTATCACAATATTTTGGTTCTTTAAAATTCAGACCACAGCAATCCATTAAGTTCATTTTATTGTATTTTGAAATGCTAAACCCTGTTTTCAGTACCAAAGTTGAGTGCCTGTTCATACATAAGAACCATTTAACAATAAGAAACATAGACAAATGATAATTCTATCAATTAAAAACTAAATCTTAACTCCAGTTAAAAATCCAGTGTAAACTGTGAACAAAAGCTAAAAAAGGACCAATTTGAACCAGAGACGTATACTCTTACTAAAAATCCATCAAAATGGTCTATTCAGTGGCCCTCCAAAATTAAACTAACTAAAGCTATTGTTAAACATGTATGAATGGAATTACATTATAAACAAAATATCAAACCAAGTGAACAAATATATGCAAACAAATTATGCTAGATCTGTTCTCAGACCAAATGTCACTTTCTGTGGTCATTTTGCAATAACATTTAAACAACTAGTCCAAAGGTAATTTAAGTGGATGTATGAAGTCAGTTTCATTCAAGTTCAAACAGGTGTCCTAGCAGAGAAAACACAGGTGTTGTTCAGCACATTAAGTAAAGTCAAGTCATTTTTATTTGTATAGTGCTTTTCACAACACATATCGATGAGCTTTACAGAAAAATATGTTGTAACAGAAAATGATGCTATAACGTCTGTAATGTCTTGAAGTCCTCATTGAGCAGTTGAAATGAAAATAATGCGATTAAAATCATGCATTAAAAAGTATTTGTCTTTAGGCCCCCAGCGAGCAAGCCAAAGGCTACCGTGGCAAGGAGCCCAAAACTCCATAAGATGTTAGTTAATGGAGAAAAATAAACTTGGGAGAAACCAGACTAAGCTGGGGGAGCTAGTTCCCTTCTAGCTATACAGCATAAATATAATTCAATATTAGTAATCTATGTGTAATACAAAATAATCATGTATTGAGTAAACTGAGTAGATGTTGGTGGACTAATGTAAGATTAATGATTAAATGTCTTTGAAGTCCATCCTGAATTGACCGTGGAAGAGCATTTAGATGCAGTGTCCTGATGAAGAATTCATTTGGCATTTACTGTCTATGTATTCCATTTTGAGAGATTGTTGTCCATCCTTTGACCAAAATTATGCTGGCAGAGGTCAGTGAGGTGGACCTTACAAGCTTGTTTTGGTACTTTTTCGCTGAAGTCCATCATAAGTCTGAGGTGCATGCAGTGGCCAGTGAAGTTTGTCTTGTTATACAGCTGAAGTTGGCAACAGTTCATTCTCTGTGAAGTCCACCATAATAGATTGAAGTGATGCAGACAGTGATCATGGAAGTTCGCTTCGCTGTCTGGCTGGCACAGACTGTAGTTAGTAATCATCGCTCAGCGACACATAGCAGTGGGAGTAGAACATCGGGCTGGACCGGAGCTGGATCTGGCAGGCTCTGGTAACCTCTGAATATGTATCCAGAGGATGAGACAGATAATAAATAGAAAAATATTACCATTGATGCCATTCACTTTAAAGCAGAGTTTTAGAATATGGAAAGTGTTTGCGGTTCCAGCAGACCTGACTAATGCAGCATAACTGCAGAGGTTGAGAAGTAATTTAGGTGTATGCCTTGCTGGAGAGATGAGTCTTCAGTATAGACTTAAACTGAGAGAGTGTGTCTGTGTCAAGAATAATGTTAGAAAGACTATTCCATAGTTTAGGAGCCAAATAAGAAAAGGATCTACCTCCTTTTGTTGATTTCTAAATTCTAGTTACTATAAACACACTGGAATTTTGTGATCATAGTGAACGTGATGGATTATAGTACTGTGGATCTGCAAAATCTAAAAAATTTAACATTACATTTACATTTACATTTATTCATTTGGCAGACGCTTTTATCCAAAGCGACTTACAAAAGAGTAAAACATAAGCGAATCATCTTAGGGAGACAGTGGTACAAAAAGTGCCATATTACAAAGTTTCACTATCATCAGAATAGTATACAAAACAGATTTAAGTGCAACAAGAAATGTAAATAATTTATTTATTTATTTATTTTTTAGTGACCGGTTAAGTGCTTATGGAAAAGATGTGTTTTTAGCCGTTTTTTGAAGATAGAGAGTGAGTTAGCTTCCCGGATTGAGTTGGGAAGGTCATTCCACCACCGTGGTATGATGAAACTGAAAGTCCGGGAAAGTGTTTTGGTGCCTCTTTGTTTTGGTACGACAAGGCGACGTTCCTTAGCCGACCGCAGGATTCTGGTGGGAACGTAGCTCTGCATAAATGTTTTTAGGTATGCTGGAGCAGACCCTGTGACTGTTTTATATGCCAGCATCAGGGCCTTGAATTGAATACGTGCATGAACCAGCAGCCAGTGGAGAGAGACAAAGAGTGGTGTAACATGTGCTCTCTTAGGTTCATTAAAGACCAGACGTGCTGCAGCATTCTGGATTATTTGCAGGGGTCTAATAGCACATGCAGGAAGGCCTGCAATGAGAGCGTTACAGTAGTCCAGTCTAGTTATGACAAGGGACTGAACGAGCAGTTGTGTGGCATGTACAGAGAGGAAGGGTCTTATCTTCCTGATATTGTAGAGTGTAAATCTACATGATCTTGCAGTTTTTGAAATGTGGTCTGTGAAATTTAGCCCATCATCAATGGTTACCCCTAGATTTCTGACCGTTTTGGAAGGCGCAACTGTAGTTGGACCCAGCTGCACGGTGATGTTGTGTTCAAAAGCCGGGTTGGCTGGAAAGACAAGGAGTTCGGTCTTGGCAGGGTTGAGTTGAAGGTGGTGTTCCTTCATCCAGGCTGAGATGTCTGCCAGACAGGCAGCAATTCGAGCGGTCACTGTGGTGTCGTTGGGCTGGAAAGACAAGTAGAGTTGCGTGTCATCAGCGTAGCAGTGGTAAGAGAAACCAAGTGACTGAATGATGGGTCCCAGTGATGTTGTGTATATGGAGAAGAGAAGTGGCCCAAGCACTGATCCCTGAGGTACCCCAGTAAGTAACTGGTGTGGCTTGGATACTTCCCCTCTCCATGCTACCTCAAAGGACCTTTCTGAGAGATAAGAGTTGTGATAAGAACATGTGTTACCAATGAATTGCCAATTAAATTAGGCTGATATTATTATATTTCTTGGTTCCATTTTGAACTAAATGAAGCTTATTTATTGAACCTGCAGGACAACCTCCCAGTAGTCCATAACAATTATCTAGTTTTGAGGTCATGAACGCATTAATTAACATTTTGGCATCAGAAACAGAGAGCATGTGTCGTAACTTGGCAATATTTCTGAGGTGGAAGAATGCTGTTCTTACAAACATTGGAAATGTGATTTTCAATGGACAGATTGCAATCAAACTTAACACCCAAGTTTTTAACTGTAAAAGACTAAGTAACAGTACATCCATCGAGAGACTAATTTTATTTCAGCATCTTGTTTTTAGAGATTTCTGGTCCAATAAGTATTACAACTGTTTTGTCAGTATTAACTATGGACATGTTCCACAAATGTTTGACAACCAGAAAATGCCTAAATACTTTGTCTTATTTTTGAACAGTATATCTATTTTTATGATATAAAACCTAACAAGTGACTTTATGTAAAACTTTAGGCTTGCAAAGTGTGCTTTTGATGACTTTCTTTAAAATATAGGTAACTCAGTTTGATATGTATCAGATGCAGCGAAATGCATTCATATTTAGGTGTGGCATAAGTGTCCAAAAAAATAAATAATTTGTTTTAGGCACACAAATAATTCAAGCACTTTCTCTGGAATTTTCACCACCTTTCTCACAGAATCATCTCTCATCCAACATTGAGTTCCATTGTAGATGCTGAGATGCTCTTTCCCACCATTACTCATCCTGATATCAATGTTGTCTTGTGTACCCTGAAGACTTCAGATTAATGTTCATGGATTAAGTTTAGCTTTATTTTAGTCATCCATAAGCACACTGGCCTCTTTCTGCACCTGTCTCGAGGGGTACTGGAAGAAGTCAGGGGTTTTACTGAGAAAGACACTGCCACACAGATGAGTATGGGCCATATTAAGAATGCTCTGGGAGTAATGGCAGCAGCAGGATTTCCCAAAATGCACAGTGTCTTATTACTAAAATGGCTAAGTAATAGATTATCCAGAGCTAATCTAAAGTAGTACTGATGTAATGTGGGAATCATCTTACATAGGCCAAAGCGCTTAATTCCAGAGCATTGCTAATTCGCCCAGAATCCGGGTCTTGCTCTGTAAAATCTCTCATCATTTGGTCGCAGCACATTTTTTTACACTTTAGCACAACACAAGACAACTAATATTACATCAACAAGGCCAGCAGAGCCAGGCGCACAGTCAGCTCAGTTTTATGTTTTATTCACTTCCTCTAAGATTTAATAGACTCACTTTTTTTTGACACAACCTCTGCCTCGCCGTATCATATCACCAATGCTGACCCAGATTATTTTATTATCATTTCAAGAAACCCAGTAAACCTGGCAGTGTTAAAACTGAACGAGCAGGGCCTGTTGGACAAATTGAAAAACAAATGGTGGTACGACAAGGGAGAGTGTGGCAGCGGAGGAGGTGATTCCAAGGTCAGCCCCAATATGAGCTATCCAACTGGGGGGGTAACCGGCAACCTCGGTTAACAAACACCTCGGCTGCAGTTGTGCACCCCTCTGCTCTAACAAATGTTGTTATACCTCAAAACATTCCTACTCAAAGGCTTATTTGCATACTGGTAATATCATTGAGTTTTGGAGACCTATTAAGTTATTAAAAATGTATTATCAAATTTGTGCAAATCCGAGTGTTTCCATCTCTTGCCGGTTACCCAAAGTGATACTGTAATACACATCTTGCAGTAGGGAGAAAGGCCACTAAGCTAGATGGAGTATTAATTCATATCACTTTTAGCAGTGACAGTATTCAAACTCTGTGACTGTGCTGTTCTTTCTTTTTCTGTTTTTTGATTTTCTTTCCTATTTATCTGTAGAGATGTAGAAAACATCAAAACATAATTATAAGTGTATGTTTGCTTAAATGCTCAATAACATAAGATAACATGGGTAATGTTATTTATGTTATTTTCCTGGTTGAAGAATCCCTGTAAACCTAGCGGTGTTGAAACTCAATGAGCAAGCCATCTTAGACAAACTGAAAAACAAATGGTGGTACGATAAGGGAGAGTGTGGAAGCAAGGACTCCGCAAGAAAGGTCAGTTCACTCATCAGTCCTTTCCCTCACTCTGAGATCCAGCTTTAGTGCTTTACTCAAGGCCCTGTCCTCCTCTCTCTGAAACACTCCAGCTCTGTCTCCAGTCTGCCATTTACCCAGAGACTTATGCACACTGTCATCATGTTGCTGTCTGACCCTTATTACTTCCCACATTACAAAAGAGATGTGATGCTTGGGGTGTATTTATAAAAATAGGCAATGCGGATATTTTTTCTTCACTCAGTGCCTATGGGCACTTGGTTCTTTGCCACATTTCCAAATAATATAATTTCTTCTGCCTTGATTATTGCGGCCATTGATTTTCCCAGATCAAAGAAATAAAAAATGCTCAAATAATGTGTTTGTTTGGCTAAATTTAAGTGTTGTTTGAAGAAATGTCATTAAAAAGACCTTTACCTGCTGAGGGCAAGTATAATATTTTAAGACTGTATTTTAAATGAAATGTCTCAAGAACCACACTCTTAGGGTGCACAAAGCTATGCTGTGTGGCCAGTGCTATTTACACTTGGTGTAAATAGACACTTTTTTTAAGGAAATCAATCTTGTTGATCACATTTATTTTGTACTGCCTTTCACATCCAACATTAATTGATATTTACTGAATAAACATATATGTTACCTCAAGAAAGAAGAGCCAAGGTAATATCAGCCGACAGAGTCAAAAATGTCAAATTAAGATAATCTAAATTACAATAGTATATAAAAATCTAAAATTATGTCTTCAGTATAACATTAAGCTAATTTAAGAAGTGAATCTTTGAAGTAATAAAGAAAGACAAGTGGAACTTACCAATACACATTAACTGGAAATTGAAGCTGATTTGTATACATATATAATTTGACTAAATTATTATAAATAAATAAAACTTGTCAAACTTACAACTTTTAAAATAATATTTCAAACAAAAATGATTTTATTTTCATGTCATTGTAAACCCATATGACTTTTGTTTGAATGTAGAACAGAAAACACATTTTTAAACAATATCACGGTCCGTTCAATACAATGGCAATAAATAGTGACTCACTTGAAAGCTTAAAAAGAATGCAAGAATTTGCGTTGTTGATATAAGTGCTAAACAAAGCAGGTTCTAGCATGAATATTCATACTCATGCCATCCCAGACTTTCTTTCTTCTACTGAACACAAAGATTTTTAGAAGAATATCTCCGCTCTGTTGTTCGTTACAATGCAAGTGAATGGTGACCAGAACTTTGAAGCTCCAAAAATCACATAAAGGCAGCAAAAAGTAATCCATAAGACTCCAGTGGTTAAACATTATCTTCAGAAGCGATATGATAGGTGTGGGTGAGAAACAGATCAATATATAAGTCCTTTTTTACCATAAATCTTTTTTTATAGATTTATAGTAAAAAAAAAAAGGATTTACTTTGTATGTCTACTGCAGAAGAAAGAAAGTCATACACATCTGGAATGGCATTAGGGTGAGTAAATGATGAGAGAATTTTAATTTTGGGGGGAACTATCCCTTTAAGGCATCCTTCCATCGCAGCATGAGTAAATGACAGTCTGGAGAGAAAAGTGTTGCCTTGAAATGCCCCTTCCAACTGGATTGCTTTCCCCTTAAGAGTCCTTTAATGCTGTCTTGTCTCTGTCTAAAGACAATGTGCATGCCAATGGATGAGACCTCAATGCGGTCACCAGACAGATGCATGTCACTGACTCCCACTACCCCTGAAGTGATGTCTCCGCCACCAGAGACAGAGAGAGACACACCAAATGCTCTCTGTCATGACCTTTGGACAATAAATCTTAAAATTGAAATAAAGAAGTTTTATAAACAAGGCAAAAAGTACTTGAATCATAACTGCATGGCTTGAAATTATAAAGACTAGATATATTTGTTTTATATCAGAGGATTGATATAGACTGTTAAATGAAAAAGTGAAAGGTATTGAATTGATTAATGCTTTTTCATTCTGTGTTAAAGGGATAGTTCGCCCAAAAATAAAAATTCAGTTGTCATTTAGTACCCTCAAGTTGTTCCAAACCTGTATGTTTTTTTTTTTTCTTTCTTTCTTTTGTGGAACACAAAAGGAGATGTTAGGCAGAATATACAGAATGGACTGACAACCACCATTCACTTTCATTGCACCTTTTTTACTTATAATGAAAGTGAATGGTGACTGAGGCTGTCAGTCCCTGATATTCTGTCTTACATTTTATTTTTATGTTCCACAGAAAAAAGTTAATTTAGTTAAATAGAACAAATTATGTAAAATACAGGTTTGCAAGAACTTGAGGGTGAGTAAATGATGAATTTTCCTTTTTGAGTGAACTATCTCTTTACCATTAAACCACTAAACAGAAACCAGCAGATTTTAATGAAACATTTACTAATATTTATCCCGAGCTTGCAACTCTTGCATGAATCTGCATGATTTAGCCAGTTTTAGTAGTACATTAATAGCTTTTTATTGACTATTTTTTATTTAATATTATTATATAAAATAATTCTATTGTTATAATTATATAAAAATAAAGTTGATAAAATGTATCTTGATTTTTGTTAACATGTGTATATATGATGTCTCAGAGCTGTGAATTTCATGTTGTGTTTTTATTAAATAGCTAGTTGTTTTTAATGAATAGCTTAAGAAGAGATAATTTATGTTTTGTGATTTCCTGTAGATGTGTGTGTGTGTGTGTGTGTGTGTGTGTGTGTGTGTGTGTGTGTGTGTGTGTGTGTGTGTGTGTGTGTGTGTGTGTGTGTGTGTAGTTTACGAGGTAATTACAAGGTTACAAACTGGTAATTACAAGGGTATTATGACATTTCTAGTGTCCCCATAATTTAAATAGCTTAAAAAACATATTAAACGATGTTTTATTGAAAATGTAAAAATGCGGAAAGGTTTTCGTGAGGGTTAGGTTTAGGGGTAGGGTTAGGGGATAGAATATATAGTTCATAAAAATCATTATGTCAATGGAAAGTCCTCATAATGATAGGTAGACCAGTGTGTGTGTATATGTGTGTGTGTGTGTGTGTGTGTGTGTGTGTGTGTGTGTGTGTGTGTGTGTGTGTGTGTGTGTGTGTGTGTGTCGGTATCTGATTGCTGTCTCTGTGCCCAGCAGGATAAGACCAGTGCTCTGAGCCTCAGTAATGTGGCTGGAGTTTTCTACATTCTGATTGGTGGGCTGGGGCTGGCCATGCTGGTGGCCCTGGTTGAGTTCTGTTACAAATCCAGAATTGAGTCTCGAAGGATGAAGGTGTGTAAAAAAAAAAAAAAAAAAACTCTCATTCAACTGCTGTCATGATAAAGCCGAACTATAATGATTTACACACCAGGTTTAACATCCAGCAAAATGTATATGCAGCCTGAAGCATCCAGAATAGTGCAATATTTAGATCTGTCCACATTTTATTATAGGCTTTGCACTTGGTACTGATAATGTTTTATATCTGCTATCTTATACTGACCCCACTTCCTTTGTGGGATTTGCCAGGGGAATGTATTGGAGTTTATAGTGGCTGGTTGTAAACATAATAGCTCCCAATGTGCTTCTCTCTAATCCTGGAGCACGGTGCTCACTAATGCTTACAAAATTAAGAAGAATACAGTGACTTATATAGATTTAATTACCTGCAAAGTCATGTGGTAACTCATAATATACATTCCAGGCCCTTCAAAGGGAAATCTTCAAAATTTTAAAGACATGGTTTATGAAACCTATGGTGTTGGCTAAATATACTTAACATCCAGGAACAACACTCACAGGTCATTCTGGTCTTTAAAGGGACAGTTCACCAAAATATGAGAAGTTTGTCATCATTCATTTCTTCGCATCTTTTTCTATTACTGAAGCCAACATTCTGTCTAAAACCTCCTTTGTCATTGGTTTTGTAAAGGGATTAATGGGAAAGGAGGAGGTGAGAACCGGATTGACAATATAAATAATATTTTAATATGAAACTCAACCAAAAAACTGTGTCGGACAGCTACCCGTAAATCTCTTTCTCTGTCCCATTGCAGTCTCCAGTCAGCCTTTATCTCTCTCTGAGGCTTGATTAGCCTGATTAGGGGCATGAGGGTAAGTAAATGATGACAAAATTAAAAATGTTGGGGGTGAACTGTCCCTTTAATTTAACACTTTATTATTTACCATACATATGTAGTGTATGATATTTTTCTTATGCTATGTGATATGCTCTCTAATTCAAGTGTTACCCCAAGTGTTAAGACCTTACAATAAGAGCCACATTTAGAATATCACACTGACAAATTGTTGTTGCTATCAGGCCAATTAGTCTGCATCAATCCAAGCAACGTAATCCCTGGCAATCCACTGAAGTGATCTGGATTAAAATCATTTATTCGTAAAGGATGTACAAGCCAACATCCACATCATTAGCTCCAGTTTCAAGCCTACAGGGTTCCATTATGTAAAACTGCAGCATGAGAGAGTGGGTTTCAAGTTAGTGTGCTGGTCTCAGCATTGCTGCATTTGATGCCTGTTATTTTTCACAATTTCTTATCATAAAACGATGCCGCACTGACTGGAGCAAATCCTCAGAACAAATTAAATGTTTCTGTGACTTACACACTTGAGGTCATTTCTTAGTACAGTTAGCCATCATCAAGACTGTATGTGCACTGTATAGGGGAGACTGGGGCTAGTTGTCACAATTGGGAAATTCTCACAAGATGTATTTCTCAGTAACAGTTTTACTGTTTTACTGTTACAAAGGTTGTGAGTCAAATGTGCAATTATAAAAAAATTATAATAATAATTCTAGCATTGGGTTTGTATGTTAACTTCAAACATCTAGTTCAAACCCTCTTAATTAAAAAAATATTTTGTGCATTCTGGCCTCCAAACTATTCCAGGATCATTATATTTTTGATATAGCTATTTGGTAAACAAGAACAAAAACAATGTCACAATAAAACCACAGTGATATATGCAAGGGAAAACTATAATTAAGGTAGATTAAAAGAACTAAAAGGTTGAACTGTTCTCAGGACATTGTCAGGTCAGACAAGTTGTATTGATTTTTATAAATTAATATGATTTATTCCAATTTTTGCTATTTTTGTACGTTACCTTTTACATTTCTGCAGTTTTTGTGAACTGTTTTGTATTTCATAATTGTTTTACTGTTTAAATTTAGCTGAAAATCCTAAAATATGCCGTTTAATAACTTATTTAATATTGTGTGTCAACATGCTTGCTATTAGGTCTGCAACTAATGATTATTTTGATAATCGACTAATAGCGATTATTAAAACAATTATTTGACTATTCAGGCGATTATTGCAACGATTATGATTACCTCTTAACTGACTATTCAGCTTGTGCCTCAAATTAAAAAGTTATATTAAACATGCTGACTAACAATAATGCAGACAAAATCATCTTTTAAAAATACCTCTAAATTATATTCACTGAATTACAAGGGTGAAAATACTTGAATTTTTATGAAGATTAATTCAGTAAAGAAAATGCACTGCAAAAAAAATAATATATATATATTATTGTTATCAAGAGTTTTTGTATTTATTTTCATTTTTTTCCATTTAAATGATCTAAAAATCCTTAAAATAAGATTGAGATTACTTGAGAAGCAACATATAAGATATTTAGACTTGCTTTAAGAAAATGTATCTTAAATATAAATTTAGTGTATTTATATGTGTATTTTATCACTTGTTCATAATTCTGCCAGTGCAGTAAAGAAATAAATAACTCATATTCAAGCTATAGTCTCAGAAAGCACATCTAAATATCTTATATGCTGCTTCACGGGTAAATGTATTTTGTTTTAAGGATTTTTAGATATTTTAAAATATTTAAATATGAAATGGCATGGCATGGCACAAAATACAAAGGTACACACATGCAATGTAAATGCATTTGAGACATTAAAGGTGCTGTAAGCGATTTTAATCATTCTAATTCCATGAGACTGTGACCATTGAATTAGCCATGCCCCCTCTTTCCAAAACCCTGAACTACAAAGATACCAAAATTAGCTTTACTGAGAGCAGAAATGGTTGTTAAAAACAACAGCTGCACAATAGTGCCCTCAACTGACAACTGTTATGAACAACATGGCATAAAAATGCATTATGCCTCAATAATTCACTGCAAATACAATACTATGAAAAACGGGCAAAATGGTTGACAGGTAGAAAGGTGGATCATGGACACATTTTTGTTTCCTGTTTAGTCTTGAGCTGTCACAGAGACCGGTGAAATATCTCAGGACACTTATTTCATTAATATCTTTCAGGGAGTAGGCATTTTTTGCATATCTTTACATGATATCAAACACTTGCAAACATACAAGGTTACATCATATAAATTGCTCTCATTTGTTATAAAAAAAATAAATAAATATGCATGTTGATAACACATTTAGCCAAATCGTTGTTACTTCTTATACAAAACACACACAAGAAAAAAAACTGGGCTTGATTCAATAAACATCTTATTTGGAGACATAAAATCTACAGAAGTGCTGATGTCCTGATATGCATAAATGCAATTAAATACACTGGATAAAAAAAAATATGGTTTTGTACAGTCCAATTAAGACATTAACCTAGACATATGTGGGATCACTTGAGACCGTGACTAAACATTTTGAGGGAAATTCAAAAAGTAAAGCTTGTTAAGTCTCAATACTCCTCTTGATTTATTATATATTGATGTTATATGTCCCACTTAAATTACATCCTGTTTGGCAAAATTACATGGAGAAATTTTTGGAATTTGAAAATGTTGGACCTCATTGATATCATTTGGACAAAAACACCTCATCCTTTAAAAAGGAACTCTTCTATTCTGCAGAAGAAAGAAAGTCATAGTTTGAGTTGGCATGAGGGTCAGTTAATTATAAGATCATTTTCATTTTTGGGTGAACTATACCTTTTATATATTCCCAGTCTTCCCAACAACATGCCAGTTTGTGTTGCAATGTCTTTTTGCAGTTGTCTCTGACCAGCTTCTTTGTGCTTTCATTTCTCTTAGCAAATCATTGACGCAGCCATGTTGAGCTCCACACTGACCAGGATGGGCAGTGGAGGAGAGAACGGTCGTGTGATAGCCCATGACTTCCCCAAAGTGGCACAAACTCTGCCATGTATGAGCCAGGCTGCTGCCATTGGCCTCAGCAACACAGGGATGTAAACAGCAAACATCATCTCCAAGATCATGGGACATCAGAAGACACGAGGGCTAAAAACAAACAATAGAGGGAGTGGGAGAGAAAGTGAGAGAGCACTGCAGCATACAGCTCACTGGCAACTGAAGAACTGCCAAATAGATTCACTGACAACACACTCTGAACTCCACAAGAAATTAGATAATGATGGAGGAAAATTACTTTTCTAATAATATGATGTTTTTTTCTGCTCCAGTGCAATAAGGAGACCATGTGTAAATGTTTTGTATGAAGCATCATTTTTGTGTACTTGAGAAATCTGAGAAAGCTTTTCCTCACTTTCACAAATTAGTGACAATTGAACTACACTCTTTCTTTATTATGTTTTTTCCCCAACATTGTATCACATTCAATCATGATGCACTTTGCATTGTCTTTGTTGCCTGCCTCATGACATATCTTTGTTCTCTCTACACTGTAAAAAATGTATACGGGCAAAGGGATAGTTAACCCAAAAATTAGAATTGTGTCATAATTTACTCACCCTCATGTTGGTCCAAACCCCATATGACTTTCTGATGTGGAACACAAAAGGATACATTTTTATGAATATTCTGGTTCATCTTCAATACAATGACTAAAAACAACACTCATGAACACTCAACTGATGTCAAGATTTTCAATAAAGCATGATATACATTTCAGATTGTTTCTTACCAAAACCTATCGTATGCCTTCAGAAGACTTGAAATATGAATTTTACTTTCAAGACACTTTTCTAAGCTTTAAAGTTGGTACCAATCAACTGCCGTTGTATTGAACAGACAGAAAGAAATATTCATTCAAATTTCTCCATTTGTGTTTCGCATAAGAAAAAAAGTCATACATGTTTGGAACAATGTGAGGATAGGTATATTATGACTTTTTTGATTATTTGACAATTTTTTTTTCGAACTTCTTTTGAGGAACTATTTCTACTGCACCTAAATCTTACCTACTTTAATTGGTGTAACCTAATGTATTCAGGTACATTCAGTCATAATAAATAACATTTTTGACTTGTATAAAAACCATTTTTTAGGTTACCTGACAAAACTTTACAGTATGTGAGGAATATTTTACCCCAATTTGCTACAAAGATACTGTAGTGTAATAACAGATATTTAGGTAAAATTAGTCAATTAACATCTGTTTGATATTCTCTTAAAAAAAAGGGGGAAAGTGTGCTTCATCAGTGTGTCTACTCCATTGCACAGTCTACAAGTGTCTTCCGTTCCTACTGATTTGATTGGCGAGCCCCTCTGTGGAAAGAGAATTCTCTATATGGAGGGAGAGACTGATTGCTAGTCCTGTCGTAGTTACTGTAGCCCAAAGTCTTACCCTTCACTTATGAACACTTTGGATCACTCACCACTCACATGAGGTCCATGCTCACTGATAGAGTCTGAGATTTAAAAAAGTGAGAGCAAGGAGGAGAGAAAAGGGATGGAGATTACAAATACACAATTCCTCTTTTTGTGTTGCTTTTTTACTGTATTATTGTTGTTTTTATTGCCACTTCCAATCATAGTAGTTCTCAACTGGTGGGTCCTAAACCAAAAACCCAGCATCAACTCCACAGTATTTTGGTGCAAATTCTGTCTCTTGGTAATATGGATAATACTGATATTTGGTCTAATGTTTTTTTTGTTTGTTTGTTTTGTTTAGTTTTTTCGCCCATTTTTCTCCCCAATTCAGAATGCCCAATTTCCAATGTGCACTAACTCCTCGTGGTGGCATAGTAACTCTCCTCAATCTGGGTGGCGGAGGAAGAATCTCAGTTGCCTTTGCCTCTGAGACCGTCAATCTGTGCATCTTATCACATGGCTTGTTGAGCATGTTACCGTGGAGACATAGCGTGTGGAGGCTTCACGCTATTCTCCGCGGCATCCACGCACAACTCACCATGCGCCCCACCGAGAACAAACCACATTAGAGCAACCACGAGGAGGTTACCCCATGTGACTCTACACTCCCTAGTAACCAGGCCAATTTGGTTGCTTAGGAGACCTGGCTGGAATCACTCAGCATGCCCTGGATTCGAACTTGCGACTCCAGGGGTGATGTCATATATTATAAATACATATAAATAATTTTCATTGCTGGGTAAGTTACTCAAAAAAGTAATCCACTTCAAATTACTTATTACTTCTATAACAATTGTATTCTGATTACTTCACTGAAAAAGAATTACCGGTACATTACAAATTATATGACTTTTTCCGTTACTTCTAAATTACTTTTTACAAAAATGTTTTAGTTTTTTTGCTAAACAAATTCATAATAATATCTTTATTTCCTCCTTGTTCACTGTGGTATACAAGTCACACTCAGTACCATATGTTTCTACCTTACAGTTACTTATGAGGGGGTATATGCCCTTCAGCTATTTCAGAAATGCAAACTGACGTACATATGTACATGTCGTGCTTAAAATTCTACATAAATAACTGTTTTAGAAATGTGCAACCTAACTAATGTACTTAAAAGTAATTCAATTAATTGAAGTTAGTAACTGTAATCTGATTACTAGAACTTAAAATGTAATTTTTTACACTACTTTTTACTTTAAAAGTAACTTGATTACAGTAATTACTTTGTAATCAGATTACACCCAACCCTGATAAGTTAGTATATTGTTGGCCTTGTGGTAATATTTATACATTTAATTTTAATTTCATTTCACAGAATTCACTCAATTTTTATTACCTTTGTACAATAAACAATTTTTGTACTTGAATGGGTCACCATTGTAAAATCTGGGTCCTAAAGCACAACCAGTTAAGAACCTCTGCTTTACATTGTACGCTTTCTATTTAAGTAGCTGATGATATGTGTAGTACATTGTTCCCACAATGAACTGCTAATGAGGTCTGAGCACACAGATGTGAAATAACAAACAGATTTTACAGGGAGTACCCTGGAGACCTCTCAAACCATTTACAACACTTAGATATTCTGTTGGCAATATTGTCACTGTAATAAAACCGTTAAGATATTGTTAGTGTAAACACCAATTCTATGTAAAGTCTTTTATGGAAATCTGCCTAATAGCTGACACAGGGACAAAAACATAAATTGCTCATGCTATGAGATTTAAAGGGTGATTTAATAGCCTGACTCTAAAAGTACATTTGAGAGGAACAAAGCACAGCGGCAATAGCCAGATTAAAGTATTTGTTTGTCTGTTGCTGCAGTAATTGCTTTATGCTCCAATAAAATGGACACACTTTTGGATACATACACGGGCAACATATGATGTCATTAACAAACAATGATGCTTTAGGATTCTGTTTAAAAGTATTGCATCTTAAGCTGAGACTTGTCACTTTTTTTTATTTTGAGGTGCCATGTTGGCCTTGTGTTTCTCTGCTGAATGCATTGATTCAAGCACAGAACTGGATGTGAAATTAATCAGTGACACAATCAGACAACCTTTGCTATTGAGAACTTGAATGGACCTGATCATCAGATAACGAAGAGCACAGAGTGCAATGCAAATACTCTGTTAAAGCACAAGATCTTAATTCACCCATTCAGGAGAACATTCTCTCACCAGTGAGTATTTGCCCAGGCTCTATGCTGAGGATTTCTCAGTTTGTATCCTTCCTCAATACTTTGCCACAGCACAATGGAGAGAGAGAGCTTCAGCGATTCTGTCATTTCAATTGCTGATTACATTTGTACAAAATAGAGATAGCAAGAGAAAGATAATTAACCATAACATGATGTGGAACTTTTGTGCTGACAAAATGGTGCTTTGTGGCCTTTGTTTTGCATTCTATTGGTTATTTAATTAGTTTATTATATTTTGATTTATTTCTGGTCTTGTATTTAAAGTGAAATTCTGTATTTTAGATGTTTTTTCTTGGGGTTGACACTTCTATATTTAGATTTCCTTTAGAAAGTGCTCTTCACATTCACCTCACATAATACATTTTAGAAAACAGCAGCAAGATGTAACAGCAAGAAACCAATGTGTTGACAAGGAGTATTCAGAAATAAACTTTTCTTACTGGGTTTTCGCTTTCTGTCAAGTTCTATTTCAAACCCTAACCCTAATTCTCTCTCTCTCTCTCTCTCTCTCTCTCTCTCTCTCTCTCTCTTCTCTGTTTCCCTCTCCTCTTAAAGGAGTACTTCACCCAAAATGTATAATTATAACCCTCATGTCGTCTCAAACTCGTACAACTTTTTTTCTTCCGTGAGTGAGACTGAGAACACAAACTAAGCTATTTTAATGGAGATATGATGTTTGTTTGTCCATACAATGCAAGTGAATGGTGATTAAAATTCAAGCTCCAAAAAGGACATAAATGCAGCATAAGGATAATTAATCAGACTTCAGTGGTTTAATCCATGTGTTCTGTAGCGATCAAATTGAGTGGTTTGAGTGAGTGTTATTGGCTTTGAGTGAAAACAGACTCATTGTAACAAATGTTTGACTGTACATCTTGCCATTCCAGTCTCTAGGCATAATCATTAAGCTCAATTACACTTCCTAGCACCATATAGCGCTCTGCACGTGTGTCAAGCACTAGGAAGTGTAATTTATACACTCAAAAAAGTAATATTTTGGTCTTTTTTCACCAAAATCTAATTGGATTTCTTCAGAAGACATGGGTTAAACCACTGGAATCTTATAAATTAGTTTATGCTGCCTTTATGTGCTTTTTGGAGTTTGAAAATTTGGTCACTATTTACTTGCATTATATGCACAAACAGACATCATATCTTCAGAGCTGAGATAGTGTTCCATGGAAGAAAGAAAGTAATGTGAGTTTAAGACAAAATAAGGTTGAGTAAATCATAAGAGTATTATCATTTTTGGGTGAACAGATCCTTTAAATGTGGATGTTTATATGCTTTTCACCCAAAAATTAAAGTTCTGTCATCGTTTACTTGCCCTTATGACATTCCAAACCCATGTGATTGCAAGTCTTCTGAAGCTATACAATAGCTTTGTGTGACAAACAGACCGAATTTAAGTAATTATTTACTGAAAATCTTCCCCTCCACCACAGCTCTCAAATCTAATTTGTGTTTGTGTTTATTCAAATAAGGCATTTCACGAGTTCACTGGTTTATATACTCCTGGAATGCTTTAGTGTAAACGGATGTGGTGTGGTGTGCTGTCCATGACGGAGGGGATCGAGCACAGGTCTGGGGCCCCCTCGACAATCTGACTAGAGCCAGGAATAGAAAATAACTTTTTTAAGTAATAATTGGTATAGCTATAATGAAATAAACATTTGGAGATGGGAGGCGATGGGACTCTGGAAGAATCGTCACCAGATTGGGGGAAGCAGCAGTTATATATCATTGGGAAATGATTGGCAGGCCTAGATGAGCAAGCTCCTCCCAAACCTAGGTTTGCAACTTCATTTCAAGATACATTGCACCCCGTTTTATGTAAGTGATGGTTCTGATATGTCTCATAACTGATTGCAACATGCTATTTTTGAATACGGTATGCAGAGGTTCAAATGAGATTTGAGTGTTATTTAGGAGGGCAAGATTTTCATTTTCACTTAAATTTCGGTCTGTTTGTCCAAAAGACTAAATAAAATACACAAGTCGTATCATCTACTGTTATGATTATTTTATGGTGTTTTATGTCATTTTTGGATTTCAACAGCATCCATTCCAATTCATTGTGTGGAAAAGGACAGCGTGGACATTCTGGCTAACATCTCCCATTTGGGTTCCACAGAAGGAAGACAGTCATATGGATCTGGACCAACAGGAGGGTGAGTAAATGATGACAGACCTTTTCTTTTTGGGTGAATTATTCCTTTAAGACTAGATTGTACCAGTGATCATTGTTATGCAAATCTCTTACGTCATTTACATTGTGTTATTTCC
This sequence comes from Xyrauchen texanus, assembly GCF_025860055.1. Lineage (NCBI taxonomy): Eukaryota > Metazoa > Chordata > Actinopteri > Cypriniformes > Catostomidae > Xyrauchen > Xyrauchen texanus. Next base: position 21,492,236 of record NC_068309.1, on the reverse strand, counting down.
CTCTGTTTTCCTGCTCAACGTCACTGTAGAACAGATGAATTTATGCCTATGACTGAGCTGCACTAATGTAAAACAACTAATTCCTGGACCCTCTGAACTGTGTTAGCTCTTCCTATTGGCTTTCAGAGCACGGTATCGATCTTGATAAATGCCACATTTGTTCTCCTCTTATTTCCCCTAAAGGCCTGTCCTTTCAGTCACTCACTTCCAGAGTGAAGAAATAGCTTGTGCTCAAGTCTATCACAGAAAGTGCCAGAGGCTTTCATGTGTTTGCAAAGTGTTCAGAAATGCAGCACTATCTGGAGTCGGCTAATTGTTTGCTAGAAGGTTTGCACTGATCTCTGAGAGCATGAAAATGCTCTGCCTTAAGCTGAAAAGTATTGTTGTGATGCAATACAATTGTAAATCCCAAATTTAATCCTCTTTTACCTGGATTTTTCATAAAGCTTTATAGGTGCCCAAATTTAAGACCCAAATTGAGTTAAACCTTTTATCTCTGACTTACAAAACAAAAGTCTTGGACATGTCTGCAAGGATTTAGATTTGTGCTGCATCCAAATAGCCATAATTACCAACTAAATTGTATGCCAATGGAGTAGTATGTCCGAATCCTCCGAATACATAAAATTGTAAGTGGGAAATACCCGTATGGCCTATGATTTCCATAAGATTCTGAAGTGCGGATCGACTGGACACTTAAATCCCATAATCCCCTTGGGAGACTGGGAGATGAGTTACGTCATTGTACGGGAAACGCACCCTAGGACAACAAAGTCGAAGCTGTTTTTAAGACAGGCTGACATCTCACTAGGTTCTTCATTATTCTGTAAGCAAACACTCAAGCCTAATTTTGTCATTTTCTCTATTGATTCCATGCCTTAATGCCAACTACAACTACAGCGAAGACGCTGTCCATAAGCTGTTTTTCATTTCATTCACATTCAAGCTGGTAGAGCTCCTTAAATGTAAATTAGTTATAGGAAGCTAAGTGGAATTTAAAAAACGTGCACACTTATATCAGGGT